>NC_030436.2:5505000-5677500 GCF_001660625.3 Ictalurus punctatus
GACCATCTGATATCGTGACTACGCTTTGTACTCGCCACACATCCCTGTCTCGTGTTGGAGCGCCTCTGATTTATACAAGTTCAGATCTGGTTCTGCTTATCTGTGCATCTGTTGGTTTATTAGCTGTTTGATGCTCTTATCTCTAATGCACGGAAAGGGTCATGGTGCTCTTTTACATGGATTAAATTGATTATCTTGTTTCCCTCCTCAATGGTACGAAAGTTTTTAATATTCTTTCAAATGTATTTTTTTTCATATTTTTTATTAGCAGTTCTGATCAGTGTTCTTTTGAACAAATAAGCTGTGGAAGTTGTAAATGTTATGGTGGTGGAATATTTAGCCAACAGAAATGGAAATTGGTGTGGATATGGGTTTGCTATATACAACTATGGAATCAAACATGATGTCGTATGCTGTAGAGTTGATTAGCGTTTTATTCCTCTTATACCACAGTCATGCGGCAACATTAACAATTTTTTCATTTATTAATGAAAGAAGCATCATACTTTTTATTCATTTGATCGTTACATTTAATGTAATGGAATGCCTGCAAAACAAGTTAGGTCCTGTTATCACTTACATTATACACCTATTAAATAAATGTTCACTCACCAGCCTTGTTTTTTTTTTCTCTCTCTTGAAGTTTCCAAGGTGGAAAAAATGCAGCTTGTCATGTTGCAACGAACCTGGAAGTCATCCAACTTCCAAAAAGCAGTATGGATCTATCCATACTTCCACTTATTTTCCGTACCGCTTATCCTACACAGGGTCTCAGGGGAGCCTGGAGCCTATCCAAGGTAACTCAGGGCACAAAGCAGGGGACACACATGAATTCACACAATTCGGACAACTTGGAAATGCCAATCAGTCTACAATGCATGTCTTTGGACTGGAGGAAACCGGAGTACCCGGAGGAAACCCCTGAAGCACGGAGAGAACTAGCAAACTCCACGCACATAGAGTTTAGGTGTTTTTGAAACCCCAACCCCAGAGGTGCAAGGCAAACTTGTTAACCACTAAGCCACCATGCCCCCTGGTCTTTGTCTATGGATCACTTAAATTCTGATTAATAAATATAACACTATACTTTGCACCGCATTTGTTATAAAATCTATTTAAATAAATGTAAAAACAGCAAGGTGCCACATATATGTTTAGAAACACAACGCAAACATTGCGACCTACATGCTGCCTCAGTCACGCATAGATTAATGTACAACTCGCATCTTAGCATTCTCACTAGAAACAGCTCTAAATTGATACAAAGTGAAGAACAATATACATAAATATTCTGAACATTTCAGACAGTTTTAAACAGTAAAATGGGCTCTGACTGCTCTAATAGCAATATACAGTAACAGACCCCACAGTGAATATCTATAGAAAAAACATTATAAGTATATGTATAAGTTATTAGTACACGACACTAATAATCATATCGTCAGCGTTTGTGGTGTATTGAATGTATTCAGTAATAATGTCTTTCTTGGTCAGTTGAGGAACTGGTAACTAAACTCCAGTTGGTCGTGCTGGAGAATGATGCAACTGGCCAACAGTTCATTGAACCTGGATAAAACCATAGCCATCTGTGGCAAGGAATTCGATAGAACATATCTGGCCTGGCTTTCTGGGTGGGAAGAATGCTCTTCTTCTCTCCCATGTCGATAAAACTGACATTTGCCAGTTGTGGTGGCAGAGGAAGCATGTGTTAGCCTTCACCCTTCCAGACTGGGAACAGTGGTATAATAGGGAAGACCTAACCTGTCTGTGGGAATTGGCTAAGAATAAATTGGGAGAAAATTTTGTAAAAAAAAAACTTCCCTTGCTGGTTTTGTTATGATTCATTGATATGTTTGAAACAGTTCCCCAGTGCATGAGGCCCAGTGGTGCTTCTGCTAGCAGGTGTGGTATATTATTTGTAATAATCATAATTTACCTGAGGGAATACATATCAAGCTCATGAGTTGACTTCTTTAAGCCAGGTGTGTTTGTGGCAGGTTCACTCCTAATTAAATCAGCCCTCTGGCTGTCTCTTTAGGCCTCATGCCTTGGAGACTGCTCTGTTTTTCATCAGCCAAGCCTGAGGTCGGCAAAGCTGTTTCCATTGTAGACGAGGAAGAGGGTCATTGTCCAGTTCGACAATGAGGGTCCAGTGTGACTCGAGGTCAAGTTGCAGGATGTGGCTCTCAGAGTTTGTTTTTCTCTTGTGTTTTTTATACTAAAGACTTGGGTTACCACGCAATGCTACATAATTCATAATGAGATAAAAACTTCCTCCTCTAGCACCATGGTGTGACTTGTGGGTCTGGCAATGCAGGAGCTGTAAAGAATTTTCACAAGGAATTTTTATTGCTCTTTGGTTCTGCAGATTGTTCCTGGACAAACAGAGCAGGCGGGCATGTAACGTCACATTGTCATGGCTGCTTTTATTGAGCAGGTGAGAATGCGAGGCGCAGGGTCATCAGCACGCCTGGATTCTGTTTGTTAATGAGTGGAGAGGTGTGAATTTCTTATTTCAGAGATGTTCAATTCATCTTCATTTCCTGTGAGGTGACGTGAATGACATTACCTACCTTACTTACCTACTTACCTCCTGGGCAATTGCCTTTACATTTCTAACTTATCTGTTCCTTGGTGTAAAAAGAATGGTGACCTAATTATATATAGGCTTCCTAATTACTCTGTAGGACCTAATAATCATGAGATTTTTGTCAAAATATCTACCACAGGTATAATGACCATCAACATTTTAATAGTATTCCTGAAGAAAGACACATTTCTTTGCACATTCTTGGCATCTTCTCAACTAGCCTTATGAGGAAGCTATACCCAAGCTCCTCACTGGTTCTTCTAATTTCTAAACAGAAAGGACTTGTATGCGGAAACAAATAAATCTTAATTTTATGTAAAATCTACATATTTTACATCAGCAAAAATTCTTTACCAAAGTACATTTGACTCAGCAATAGATGTATTCATTAACTTCTGTCTTAGAAACAAATTTCAACCATAAGATGCTGAAAAATATACAGTATGTTCAGACTAGTTTCCAATCTTTTGACTGTAACTTTTAAGCTCGTTCAAGCAATGGGGCTCTTTGCAAGGCAAAATGAGTTAAGCTGTGCCATCCATAACACTAAAATTGCCCTTATCTATTTTATTTCCTAGAAATTCCTCTCCTTTTATCCAATAAGTTATTAAACAAAAACCTGTTTCTGGTTAGCCATGGAACTGCATGAAAAACCTTAGAACCATATAAGTCAGTATACTGAAATATGGCGAGGTCAGGGTATCTGTGCTGTATGCACATACTGTATAACTTGTTATTTTATTGGTTCATACTGATTTTGCTGATCTTGGTTTTTATATTGCTGACTATGTCAGTGTATAGCTATGTCATATTTTCTAATCATGATATTTTGTTTACCCTCACAGATCTATTTCTCTATTTCTGTTTTGATTTCTCATCTCAGTTGTATTTCTCATTTTCCTTTTCACACAAGCTGCGTGCAATGCAGATATTAATCAGAGTCCATGAGTCAATTATTTCACTTTATCAAACACCCACCCAGAGATTTTTTTCCCTTCAGGGTGCTCATAGTCAGGGTGTTGGTCCATAATCATTCTGTTTGCCGGCCCAGGACTGCGGAAGCTATTAACTACAGGCTGTGGGAAACAAAGCCAGCACTGTAAGGTGAAACAACATTAGCTAGTGCACTCTATATGTGCAGAACCATTGTGAAGGGGCTATTGTAGTTATTGTGGGTTAGTTGTCTCCAAAGTATTTTTTGTTCCTTCCTCGCCTGCTGTTTCCTGTATGTGGAGGAGTGGATGAAGGATAGAAAAAGAGAAAGAAAAAGGAGGGCACAGACCACCCAAAAAGAATGTCACATCTCTTCCATGTCATCTTTTGCACTCTGCTTTGAAAATGTGAATGTGGAAAATTCTGAATAGTTCATTTAAAATTGTTTTTCCCAAAGAAAAATTGAGGATTTTTTTTTGTTTAAACTTGGCAAAGTGCATGGAATTAATCATTGGCTTGATAGACATCTGCACTAATTCATAGTAGTCATGAAGTTTCTAGAAGTAACCTGACAGCTGAATTACACTCACTTTGTTGTAACTCTGACAGTTGCAGGCAGTTCCAGTGTTGCAGATGTGGCATGAACTTAGCATCAACAAGACCAGGCATATGTGCTCTTTTAATCTTCCAGGGATGCAGACCTATGCATAGGAATAGTCAGTAGATATAATGTACATATTACAAGATTTTCTAAACCTACTTTTTTGTTTTTGATGAATATATTACAGAGGTAACATAGATATGACATTACTGTGCTATGGGCATTGCATATCTGAATAATTCCGACCCTGGAAACCACATTAAATAGTGTTGGTGTAACGTTCACAAAATTCAAATAGGATACAATATGATCTGGTGATATCTCACTATGGTACATTTTTGATGCACTAAAAACAAGCATTTCCAGAAGTGTCTTTCCACTTTCAATTGATTAAACCATTCAACATTCTAAAAATGTTAACTTTATAATGACCAAAGTTTATGTGATCCATTTAGACTTTTAGCAGCATATAATGAAACAAAAACCTGTGATTTAAAATGAAACAAAAGGAAACGTGACTAATTAGGCATTCATTCTCTGGCCAAGCTTTCACAGATGTGCCAGGTCTCAGCAAAATTTCCACCCCAACTACATCTCAAAAACCGCACAAAAAGACCTGATAGTAGCCTAAAAGTTTAGCCGTTGGAAAAGGGAGACACAATTTTTTATTTATTATTAATTTTTTAGTCTTTACACCTTAGCTGAGTGGCTCAAATCTAGCTCAATTTCCCATGAAACAAAACAAACCAACAACACAAAAAAAAAAACCCCACAAAAAACCCTGACAGCCATGCTGGTGTCTCAAGGGGGCGTGTCTGAAGTCACTCAGTTCTCTGGAGTTCGAGCTTGTTTTTAAGTCCTGCGTTCTCCACTATATTGAGTGGTATCATATTTGCACCTTTGAACTTCCCAGTTGCTGCCGTGATTTTCTAAAATCTGACTAACAAAGACAGAGCATGAGATAAGAAGCTACTTTATTTTTAAATGGGAATGTGGGCTTGATTAATTTTCACATGTTTAGTACACCTTACTTAATATAAGCAGTATTTTGTGATAAATAGCCTACTATGTATCATTTGATGCGCAGACCCACTGAATCGAGAGCCTTGCATCGAACCATACTGTACAGCATTTTGTTATACCTGTATGAAATATGAATTTAGAATGAAAAAATTAAATGCATATCTTAACTCATTTTCTCCTTATCAGGATGACAGGATGAAACATAACTTGATATACTTTGTTTATATTATTTCTGGCTGCCTGTGCATGCTTGGAGGCATAGTAAAAAAAAATAAATAAAAAAAAAAGACAAAAAAGAATACATTTAGAGGTAGGTAAAAGTCATTGCATTGAATAAAAACAATTGTGATGAGTTAAAAAAAACAACAACAATGTTTTTTTTTCTCCATTTCTTTAATTGCTTAGAACTTAATTTTTTTTCCAGCTAAGGTTGACATTTGTGTGGATTTGGCATAGACGTACATAAAAGAAGATCCAGAATTGACTGTATATTGAGTTTAAATATAGATTTAGGTTGAGGATAGGGTGAAAAGAATGTGTTAACAAACTGCCAACTTGCCTCTCACACTCAGGCTTAAGAGAGGTGTGTTAGAGCACATATAAGGTGAGAAAACTCAAGCCAGCGTTGAAGGTTATTCTTTGTTGCTGGGATGTGTGAGAACGAACGCCTGACTTTGATTAATTCTCTCTGTTTTACTTATGATGAGTGATGACAGAAAGAGAGCATTCTTTTTTTTTTTTTTGCTCTGGAGAAGTAGATGAGGCAATTTCATATTTGTGAGAAATATGCTCCTTCTGCCATTTCAACCAAACATACCCTCATAAAGATACAATGTTTAATTTTTTACATTTGGCATCAATTCTGATGCTCTAGGCTCAAATCATGCATTCATGCATTGAAATGATTATCAAATATCCCAGTTGCCATGTCTTTAACAAACGTAGTGTTGTTTCACAAGACTTTTAAAAGGAAGCTGTTGTTAAAGATGTATTTATGTGCTCTCCACAGTGCTTGCACTTGAACCAACACATGGAAACATCAGATGTTTAGTTTATGATTCTTAGTAGGTAGAGCGAAGTTCTCACACGCAGTAAGGGTCTAGACAGTTGACTTCTTGTTTAATTCATAACTATATCAACTATGACATTGAAATTTGTTACTCTTTATCTCACGCTGGCCTTTCTGTAAGGGCTTTTACAACTGCAGATCTGTATAGGTGGGCTCTTTAATCATAGCACCAGTTAAACATACTGGCCAATTGTATAAAACTGCACTCATTCTATCACTGTTTCGAGCGACCATTTGCGTGTCTTGGGCCAAGAACTGGCAAGACAGCAACGTCTTTCCTGCCAAACACCTCAATAGGCTATTGTATTGCTCCTCTATTATCTTAATTAATTGCCCTTTATCTTCATCAAGTCAACAATAACAGTGCTTTATGCAGCAGCACACTTCCTTCCCAGCGTGCATATGAGCAAACGTGCCGGCTGGCGCCAACCTCAGGATAACTGGCTGGAAGTGAGTCCATGTGGGGCAGACAGAGGCAGGTTTCCTCTATACACACCCAACCAGTTGGAGATCTGAAGGACAGCAGTAGACATGACAGAGAGAAGCTGTAGTAGTTGTCTCCAAAAATTATACGACATTGTGATTCAGAGAGCTCCAAGACAGTATTTCCTCTGCAAAAAAAACCAAAAAAAACTTATTGGTGATGCAATGCGGAAATACGCTTGACGTAAAAAACAGGCTATTTTTGCTTCGCATTGTTCTCGGTTTCGAGCAGCTCTACTGTAAGGAGTGTATTGCACAGCTGTTAGTTCTTGGAGTACATTAATTACAGGTTGTAATGGAGTAGCACTTGTTACTTGTAAGATCCACTGATCTTCTCTACGATTTCTTTAAAATAGGAAGATGTTGTTTGCTCGTCGATTCAGGATGGATGAGTTCAAGGTTCCTGAAGCTGTGATTACAGTGTTCAGACTTGTGCTTGTAATAAAAACAGAAACAATTTGATAACGAAAATGAGTGTCAAGGCTTTCGATAAGGTACATGAACATGTAGCCTTTAGCTGCAAAGCTCTTGCTACAAAATCTAAAGCCACTTATCTGGAGCACAGGGATCAGATTCTATTAAGCGATAATTCTAGCATCTGTGCTGCTGAAATCATTGATTCCTTTTCAGACAGTAGTAACGGATAGGCAGGGGAATGGTGGGGGGGTGGCTACACCTGGTGCAAAGACAGAGATAGCTCCCATTTGGACTGGATGGGAGTGCCACGATGACCCCTTAACTCTCCAGGGAACCTTGCCTCCCAGTGCAGAGATCTCACTGTGTTTTTTTTCTCTCTCTATAACAACCAACACTGGAATTTCTCAGGCCAAAAGGGCCAAGATAAATCAGCTGGAGATTATGGGGAAGTATGCATCAGACAGGCTCATGAGCAGAGATAAAAACCTATTGTCGGGCTCTTGCTTTTTGGCTCTGATTTACTTCCCTTGTGGTATCATCCTACAGGACTTCTCTCATGAGTTTGCCACGTGGTGAGGGGCAACAAAGCCAAACAGATTTTAGGCAAAGGATTATGCCTGTCTGTTTTATACTAGTAATTATCCATTCCACAAATTACATATCTTTGCATTGATGACCTCAAGTAACATCAAGGAATTGGCCTCAGTGTAGCATCAGTTATGTTCCATCTCTCCTGACAAGACTGAAATAACGCAGAGATCAGTAAATTGCTCTCTGAAACCTCAGTCAAGGAAGCCACAGGTAACTCTAATTGCTTCCTTCCATTCCTATATGTCCTCTTATGTCATCCTATATATAAACAAAGCCTAAATATTTTACAGACTCTCCAACCAAGCAGCATATACTGATGATGCCATAACACCCCCTGCAACTGTGGTCAGTCTTGGCTATATATAAATGTCCCCACCAACGCCTTAGGGACCCGGTTAGAGATAAATAGAGTTCTCTGGAAGTAGTTTTCTTAATTGTCGCAAAGGACCTTGTCTTATAATTATGCTTCCCTAGCCCAACAGGCATTTCCATTAAAAACAAACATGCTAATATATGCACTTCATATTACAATTAGCCTTGCATGAAGACGCATACAGAGAGAACTCCTTAAAGAGAAGTTGGATGTTCTTGTTGTCTTGCACCAATTAAAGAAGTGTCCAAATAGAGCTCTGACAGACAGGAAAGTGGACAGTGACACTGTTTTAAACAAACTGGCTCCACTGTCAGTCTGAATTAGTGTGGGCTGATCTATTGTTTGAACGTCGGCAGACATCTTGAGCTTCCGCTATGGGGAATTATGAATGTGTGTTTTATGGGTGGTGCGATATCCAAACAGAAATGAGGTCACTTAGACCACCAGTAATGAAGTCTACAATAGCTCACCCTATGTCATCTGTTAAGCACTAATACATTTATGCTGTCAGTACTCGGAGACTTGATGGAAAGCCTAAAGCAACAGTTCATAAAAACTTGATTAAAATGTTTAAAACACACAAAGTAAATGATCTAATAGTCAAGACTGTGCTTTTTTTTTTTAAATCAGAAAGAATGTTTCTATTGTATCCTTTGAGTTTTTGCAGATTAATTCTGACGCGATTTTATATAAGCTGTGTTTTATATGTACAATGCGGCTAATTTATCAATGTTCAATGGCAAAGTTATGTGTAAATGTTTTCCAGGGCCAGACCAAACTAAAAAGTCCCACCAGATTTAAAAAGGTTTCAGTAGCACTGAATTTTTTTTGTACTCACAATCACATGTTGATGAATGTTAATTGCCTTTAAATTTTCAAGTACTTAGCTCAGCTGATTTGCTTTTTAGTGATGCCCAGAAAACTCTATAAAAAAGGCAAAGTTTGCAGAGAGATGAAAATGACAAAGTAATGACTAAATGGTGAAAGAGCACCGATCATTTAATGTTTGCATTAGTGAGTCTCTTTATACCGTACGTACATTTACACCAACTCCAGAGCTCTTACAGGATACGAACATGTTTCCAAACCAACTGGTTTCCAAACCAACTTTTGTAAATGTCTAAAGAGTTCTGAATAAATTGGAAAATGAGGCCCAATGTTTCTACAGCAAACTTTACCTTTTAAGCACTATATTTAGGTCATCTGCTTTGATAGCTCTTCTGTGTATTGTTCGGACATTGTTGTGTATAAACTACACTAATACCCTTTGAAAGCAGGGCTGTGTCCTTTTGATATGGATTTTGGCTAGGCCACACTTTTATTATTTGACTTCATACTGAAGCTAATTGGTTTGATGTGCAGCAGGTGTTGTGTCTTCTTCAGTCAAAGCAGACTAAACAACCAAAGAAACACATTGTGTCCTGAAAAGCTGCCTTTCACTTGTAAAACATCCCACGGGGAAAGGCAAGAGCAAAGTCAATATTTATTAAGAGTCTTAAAGCCTGAGCTCTGATCTGGAATCAACTTCCTTTTCTGCATCCACAGACAAAACAGATCCTAGATTACCATTTTTACACCAAAGCGTCTGATTCAACTGCTTGCCTGCTGTCTAAACAGAGTAAAGTCTAAGCAGAGAAAACCACTGAAAGGTCTCCTGTCTGGATCTTCTCCAAGCATCTAATTGGCAAATTGTCACGATCTTTATTAGTTTGTACATTTTGTGTTTTGAACACAATCCAAGTAATTCAAAACACATGGTGGTGTCTCTTTCAGGCTGATACAACACCACAAGCTGAATTGTGTTGGTTCTCTCTCAAACCCAAACTAGATTTGTTGACCTGGAAGATTTGAGTACATTGTGCTCCTTGGCCTTCCTGTTACCTTGCAATCAGATTGTACAGTTATAGTACATCTGGTTAGCTAGAGCTCCAACACGTCCTTGCACCATCTGTGTCATGTCCAGACAGTTCTTTGCATAGCTTGATGGATGCATTATTCTAATCATATTCATTTTATTCGTTGACTCTGACGTCTCTTTATTCCAATTCTCACATCAACCACCAATTTAAAATCCACTACAGTCCACAGTGTCTGTTTTATTTTAATGCAGTCAGTAGAAATCAGCCTCAAACCTCCATCTACTGCAGTAGGTGGATAGTCAATCCCCAAAAAAGGTGTGAGTAAATTTGACAGATTAGTCATCTCTGTGACTTTTCCCCAGCTGGTGATGTTTTAGGATTCCCAGATCACACCAAGAGTGCTTTCATATGGACAGCAGCAGGGGTAAGGGTGATAGAGTGGAAGAAAGGGTCTTTCTTTCCTTCTAAGGCTTTGTGGTGACATGAGATGTAATTGTCATTCGGTAAAGGTCGAATGGGAATCGGGTGCCTTGAAATGCCAAATGAATCACTATGGATGCCTTCTATCAAATTTAGGAAAGTGCTGAAATTGTTCCATGTTGTGCACAATTACCGGCTTGTGTAAAGCAAGTATGATTCTTGGGTTGCGTTGGGGATTAAGAGTGAGATTGAGCAGACATGTGAGAACTGTCAGGCAGCCAATTTGAGAATCTACACTGACACTATGCATAGATCTACACTTGATGACTTATGATGCAGGAGTTTATCAGTCAGAAATGTGTTTTTTTTGGCCCAGATGGTGTTTTTGATATTTTGCAATTGCATCACAGTTTGTAGGTGTTAGTGGTGTCTGGGTAACGTATTTTCATCACCTATATTCCAGAAGATTAATCTAACTCAGAAATCATCTGGACTTTGTTGTCCATTTGTGTGTACAGTGGAAAACTAATATACTGCTGAGCTCTACCGTTGATACACAGATCTCTAAGATTGATACAGTTTTGTTTGTATATGTGCCAAGCTGTACAATGCTGCCAAAGATTTGAAGACTTGGTTTTTATTTCCATTTTTGATCTGGAATACAGTATGAAGTAATAGACTGTTGTTTGAAATAGAGTTTTTCGTGGACGTTTATTAATATCTGTATGTCATGCAATATTATTAGAAGAGTATTCGAAAAATATTACATACAATTTGCACTTTATTTTGTAAGGACAAAACATGACCGGGCGTAATCTAATACGAAAGTAATCAACAACAGGGTAATATGATTGTTCCCAAGAAACAGGACAAATTCCATTATTATGAAGACTTATTGGAACTTCTTTACCACTGACTGTGACAAAGCAGTGATATTGCAGTCTTCTTCCGAAAATGTTAAACAAACACCTCCTTACAGAAAAATGTACCTTATCAACAACTAAGTTTTTCGATCTGTTTATGTGGAGCATTTGCTATACAAGTCCCTGGTATGTTACTATAGAAACGATAATGTATTTAAATGCGCATGTTAATATAAACCTTGGAGCCAGAACTACTGTCCAAACTGTGCTGTTACAGAAAATTAATCAACACCTTCTGACCAATCAGAATAAACTGTTCAATAGCTCCATGTCAGCAATTTACAGTCGTAATATAAAACATTGTCTGATCGTTAATGCATCTCAATTGGCAGGTTATTAAGAGAAGGAGGAAAAAAAAAGACTTCTGAGGAAAGTTCTTAGTACATGAATGTGATGTAAAGATAACTGGTTATGAAGTTCATAGGGTGCCTATTTCTTTAAACAAACCCTGAAAAGCTGCAGTAAATTTATCCCAACAGTGGTTTTGGGAAGATATGTTGCATCTGGCAAAGCAATGTTAGTTATTTTAATTGACCATTTAGTTAGATATTTATCTAGTATATTATTGGCTATATACACATTTAGTACTTTGTGAACTCAAACTTGTGAACACTTGTCTTCAGAATTGTTCATTGTATCGCTTTGCCTCTCTTTGTCCCTCACACATCCCTAAAAACACATGCTTCCTGAGAAACTTCTCATGCGTCTTTGTCTTATTGTTTCTTACTGCTAAATGTCTCGCATGAACAAAGGTTTACGCAGAATTGCTGGAATTTGGTCATAAACTTGAAAAGGTGTGTCTCAGACGAAGACCCCTCGTGAAAATGACATGTCAATGCTCCTCAGTTTTATTAGGCTGGTGACTGAGGTTTGCGGGACGCAATGAATTCTTGCCATTTGTTGCTCTACTTCATATTAAATTCACAGTAAAGACACCAGGGTAAAGTGCTTGTGCCGATATGTTTTAACTGTGCTCTTCACTTTAAAAGAACCCCCAGGAATTAAATTAAACTATATCTGTATAAAACTGCATTTGATTAGTTGTTGTGAACAAGTCCTCCTTAGTATAAGTAATCAAATTAAACTCAAGCTGATGCTTTTTACTCATTCAGGACAAGTCACCACAAGACAGAAATGCCCCGTGTCCACACATTAGGCCTAAGAGCAACTCCTGGATGTTCTCAAAGTCAAAAAATTTAAAGTGGACAGTCCATATGTTTGCCTTCCTGGCTGTTCCACGTGGCCAGATGTTGGTATGCAGAGGTGAGGAATCTGATGCATGAATTGGTCTTGTGGCCTGGTATGTGAAGGAGTGGAGCTTTCTCTGGCTCAGCGCTCACGCAGTCCAGAACAGACCTGGAGCAGAGGTGCTGTTTGTTATTGTAGGAGGTTAGCTCACAAGATCTTTGGGAGTGTTGTCCACAGGACTGAACTGCCCTAGCGGATATCTTACGCATAAAGATTTGCAATTTTCATAATGATTTTCAAGTACACCCAACATGCTAGTATATACTAGAATGTTCTCCCACTAAACTAAGATGCCAGAGTATGCACTGAGGATGGGAGTATTAGTGTGGATGTCGACAGCTATGGAAGATAGACAGATTTATTATCATATCAGAGCTGAAATATTTCTGTATCCGTGTGTGCAGGCATCTAAAGGGTGGAGGTTCTTTGACAGAAAACATCGGTCTCTATTCTTCAACGACAGGGCACCATTTCAAATGTTCACACCTTGTTCTCATCAGATAACCTGCCTGCCCTGTGGCTAGGGACACATTTGGACGTAGTGCTGTGTTTCCTCAGTCCTAAAAACACAAGAATATGACTAACAGATGTCTTAGAATTCGCTGTTTTTACAAACATTCCCACAAAATATATCTTGGGTATTATTAAATGATGTAGATGAATGGATATATCTTTAAGGATATATTTATGCAGATACAAGGTAATAACAGGCATTCTTCCTTTCTTACCATCTTAACTTTGGCTATCTACAGTAGCGCAGGAGGTATCACACTTGGTATCTTAACTGCTTTGCCAATTCATGCCCATGAGAGCGATTAGAGGCATTTAAATCTCTCTTCCCTATGTTTTTCTCAAGCTGATTCCTGAAACAGGAAACAGATCTGTCAACTGTCCTGACCAATCAGCCTACATAGTTTGTTTAATTGTTATAGCTAAATGAATAGTGATAAAGCTGGCCGGATCAGTATAAGATCATCGATTGATACAGTTTACCATCAAAATGCTTGTGCTTGAGCTTTAGAATAAAAAGAACTGATTTGAATTATAAAATGTTTTCCTTCAAAGCCCTCCTGGATACAAGTCTGGTGTTCATTAAGCTGTTGTCTGTGTACATGGGGACCGGGCTGCTTGTTTTTCGGCTGGTTGAGTCCACTGTTGTGTGCTCTCAGGGTGGCAAGCCTGTTCACAGCTCACTAAAGATCACACATTTTCCCCTCAAAGTATAACAGATAATTGAATATGTTGTGCTTTTGTCTTCTGAAGCTTTTTTAACAGGATCGTGAACTTTTTACGATAAACTTTAGAGTGTATTATACTTTGACTATAAGAGAAAAGCGACTAATTTTATTAACTTAATGCTGGCGCAAAACTAACTCATTTGTTTGTGATGTTATAGGGTGGAAAAATGATTAATTAATTAGCTAGGCCACCGGGTAAGTGGGCCAGTGTATTTGCCCACCCCCTTATTTTGGTTGAAAAGAAACCTAAATGACTAGGCCAAAAAACTTAATATAACATAATGCAATGTAATATACAGCAAGAGCAAGCCAGTCCAATGTGTTAATGTAGACTAAGGGGAACAAACACGTATGAATTCTCAGGAAGAGGATGACTGTGTAACCATAGTGTTTATGCTATACTGTAACTTTTTTAAATCACATTTATGTCCTCGACAAAAAGTCACAAAAAGTCGTTAGCGAATGTTTTGGCTATGAACTGTAGTGTTTCACACTGCATGTAAAAAAAAAATATTATTTGAGTATGACATTTTTAGCTATGACTGGTTTCGTCAGTGTTTTCACACGTTCCTCATTCTGAAAACATTTCTGTTATCTGTGCGCATTAATTAATCAGACCAGTAAATACTGTTCTACTGCCAGCCAGATTGTACCTTGGATAATGTGTGTAGTGCGGCAGCTGCTGAGATTTAGAAGCACAGATGTTATGAAAACTTGTTTTGGGAAAGTCAATAAGAAGTAGGGTTTATATTTTATACTTTCTTTGGTTCTTGGACTGCTTGGCAATTTCAAACAAAAGACTTATAGCCCAGGTGTTAGTAGTTTGTCCAGCCTAGTAGTGGTGGGGTCGCAAGCATGGATATTATTTTGAAAGCTAAAAGTCCAAATCCTGCATTGTAGGAAAAACCAATGGAAGCACTCAAAGATATGATATTATGTTACTACAGAGATTTCGATTTCGAGTTCTACTAGGTCACTCAATGCAGAAATGAACGTGATGCTTAATTGCTTATACTTCCATTGGGAATTGTACATGTCAGGGCTGACCCATTCATTTCTGACCTCCTTAATAGTAATTGATTGCAAATTGATTTTGTAATATTCATGTCATCTTATGCATAATTTTCCCCCCTGAAATTCTGTAATATTGTTCATTCAGGAATATTCATTTTATCATTAGGTTTTACATTTCTGATTAATTGACCCACTTCATGGAAAATCTAAAGGGTGGGATGTTACATAGTGAGCAATCAATGAAACACAGCCAAAGGCAATGTCTTGCTGTTCCCTCCAGTCCGACCAATCACAGGTCCACCAAGGCCACTAAGGGAAGTAAAGGCACTCATCCATTACACTGACAGCTCCAACACTGCATTCAGCTCAACAGCCTCCATCAGGTCCCTGTCTGAGCCTCTGCATGGATGTCCCGCCTTTTCATCACAGTATTCTTTACTGGGAAGAGCTCAGTGTGGGTTGGCTCTTGTTATAAGGTCTATGTTTAACAGGAAATGTCACGCTATTCCACCACCTGCTATTTGAATTCCTTTTAACTCATTCTCAATGGTCAAATTCTTTACTTCAAAGTCATGCAAACAGGCATTCATGGCTTTTGGCTGGAAGATTGATGAGATAATGCATGGATAATAATTTTGCTTCTCTGTCACCCATTTTAATGGCTTAGGTTATTTGTTAGGTTCTATCCCAGAATGCTGTGGTCTGTCTTTTCTGATTGGGAAGCCATATAGAAAAGAAACAAAGTCATAGTGGGGGAAGCAGCCAAAGACCAGAGTTCTGAACAGTCTAGTCTCATGGAAGTGCCTAAGTGTCAGCTACTTCCTCTTCCTGATGTGTGATGCTTTTCCCACACTTTTGTGTTTGTTTTCTTTCCTTGTATTGAAAAAGCTAATGAGTGACTTTTGTCTGGGTCATAGGAAACGGAACTGGATTTGACTCAATTTACAAATGCAGATTTTCAGATTACAAATTTTCTCCAAATAAGCATATTTAGAATGTCTTAAATTGGATGCAAGCAGCGTGGGCAGCTGTGGCTCAAGCTCAGAGCAGGCTGTCCACTAATCGTAGGGTTGGCGGTTCGATTCCCGGCCCACATGACTCCACATACCGAAGTGTCCTTGGGCAAGACACCAATTTTCCATCTAATCCCACACACCCAAAAAGTCAGATGCTAACAAATTAACCTATTCGATTGGAAAGCGTTTGCTTGTTAATTAGAATGCATGATCACCTGAGTGCATTTAATCACCACTAGATTAGTTTCCGAAATGCACTGCTTCCTTTACTGAGTAGAAGGCACGTAGTGATACAGCCAACAAAAAGTCTCTTTAGAGTCAGTAATTATGATGGAAACCATGTTCTTTATGCCTCATAAATCAAAGTTAGGAGATCCTTATAAGTCGCTGTTATGAAGAATCCCAGTTTTAATGGGGAATGATGAGGTGTAATTTGGTTATTTTCTTTTCCACCAACTGGATTCTGTCACATTTAACACAGACATAAAATCCCCTGAAGGACAATTTAGCAAAATTCATTTTATTAATACCAGATGGACTTCCACCTTTCAGAGCTTACATTTAGTATATTGTCTCTGATTCAACAGTGTGAGTTAATTTCCTTCAACAGAAAGATTAATAACTTTGCAGTGATTTGGAGGGAGGCAATAAGGCCATTTGATCGTTTCTTGAGTCGAGCACCTGCACTTTGGTTGCTGTTGTAAATCCAGCGGTCAGGCATGGGTCCAGATCTTACGGACTCTAAATGGGCTTGGGGTGTAAATCAGACTTAGCATCTTACCGAACTACTGCCGTAAAGCTGTCGCCTCCTCCAAACCTTCTGATGGTCCCCAATCATCTCCATCTGCCTCTGAGAAGCTTAAGCAGATGCCCAGGACTTGTGGAGATGGAGTGCTAACGGGTGACTCATGCTGGGCTTTTTATTCTGGAATTAAATTAGGTGTTGAATTAGACTTCATGTGCTTCAAAGGTTTGTCTCAATGGTTTCTCTCTGCTGAAAATCTTGCTGAAAGTTTCTGTGTTGGAGTAGCAGCTTAATTGGCGTAGCTTTTGAGGTTGTGAATGGATGGAAAAATGTGCCCTATCTCCATTTTGCATATGCTTAGCCCTAAGCTCAATTTGCCTGTGTTTGAAACTCTCCACAGGGGTATTTGCAGTAGTATAAGTGGGTCTCTATGGCTCTGTCTACAATAAACCCCAGCATGGGAAAAGACCCACCATGGAAAGCAACACAAAGAAGACTAACTATTCAACTATTCCAATTTTTTGGTTCCTCAGCCAGCTAATTAGCAAGCAAGAAAAGTGTTAATAGGTTTAAAAGATGTTCTACACATTGGTCTTCTTAGGATCTCCAGAATGTTTTAGTTGTGCCATTGCAACATCTATTTATTGTGTTTATGGTGTACTTATAGTGTCCATTGAAGTGTTTTGAGGTTACATGAGCAATTTGTTTACATAGTGTGACCTCTGTAAGGAAATAGAATAAAGATTGCAGGGGGCTGATTAGCCATGGGAACGTTTGTCTAAACAATGCATCAGTTTTCCCCTCAGGGTCAACCTTGTTCAGCGGAGGTCACATGCTGGCACACACGCACATCAGAATCAGGTAGCGGCTTTCTGAGTAATCATGTTTGTCATTTAAGGGTCTGTTTCTCTTAGGTACTGTCACCACTTTAAATGCTGAAGCACTTCCCCAAGTGCTCCAGGCTTCAGGATTGCGTCATCCTCAGAGTGTGGCACTACAAACGAGGATGTGCAGCTGGAGTGGTTCACTTTTTTTCAGAAAACAAGACAGACGTCAACAGGACAGGAATGTCATAGTGCAGGAATGTTATCTGGAGTCTTCTATAGCCTTATTGAGGCATCCTTAAGTTGAAGAGAAAAACAGTCTATTTTCCATCTTGTTTGGTCATTTGTCAATTCTGAGGACTCTTAAGTAGTTCTCAACAAGTAGACATGTACAGAGGACAAAAAAAGTGTACACACCTCTGTTAAAAGGTGTACATTGTTTTAAAAGGTAAAACAATGACACAAAGATAAAAAAAACAAAAACCAACCACCAATATACTAGTTGCATAAGTGTGTACACCCCTAAACTAATACTTTGTTGAAGTACCTTTTAATTGTATTGCACAATTCAGTCTTTTTGGCTAAGAGTCTGTCAGCATGGCAATTGACTTATTTATATTTATAATATTTTCCCACTCTTTCTGGCAAAAACATTCTAGATCTGTCAAATGATGAGGTGATCTCCTGTGCACAGCATGCTTCAGGTCATCCCACAGATTTTTAGTTGGATTCAGGCCTGGGCTCTGGCTTGGCCATTCAGAAACATTGATCTACTTTTGGACAAGCCATTCCTTTGTTGATTTGTATGTATGCTTTGGGTCATTGTCATGCTGAAAGGTAAATTTCCTTTTCATCTTCAGCTTACTAGCAGACACCTGAAGGTTTTGCACTACTGGTATTTGTAGCGATTCATGATTCCCCCCACCTTGATAAAAGCCCTGGTTCTGGCTGAAGAAAAGCAGCCAAAAAGCATGATGCTGCCGCCATCATGCTTCACCATGAGTATGGTGTTCTTTTGGTGGTGCTTTTTTTCTGCCAAACATACATTTTGGAATTATGGAATTATACCATATGGACTTGGGCTCATCAGACCATAACACATTTTGCCACATGGTTTGGTGTTATGTAGTTGGACGTTTTTTTTTTTTTGTGAGAAAGGGCTTCCGTCTAGCCACCCTACCCCATAGCTCAGACGTGATGAATATGAGAGATTGTTGTCACATGCAGAGAGCAATCAGTACTAGTCAGATGTTCCTGCAACTCCTTTAATGTTACCTCAGGTCTCTTGGCAGCCTCCCTGGTAAGTTTTTGCCTTATCCTTTCGTAAATTTTGGAGGGACGTCCTGTTCAGGGTAAAGTTACTGTGGTGCTCCGTTTTCTCCACTTGTTGTTCAGTGTTCCATGGTAAATCTAATGTTTTGGAAATTCTTTTATACCCATCCTGACCGATATATTTAGACAAGTGAGATACAGTACTGTACATGCTTTGTAAGCGTTTTTTTGGACCATGGACCACTTCGGCTGTCAGAGGAAAGCAAGAAGATGTAAAGAAAATGCTACAGAAATAGCTGGCCTTTTTGGGGGATTAATCAGAATAATTTCATTGATGAGAGCTATGTGGTAATGACTTTTTGAATGTGGTTCATTCTGAACACAGCCACATCCCCAATTATAAAAGTGTGTGTATACTTATTCAACCAGGTTTTGATTGTAACTTTTAGATTTTTTCCTATTTTTCCCTAAAATGTGTCTTATTGTTTTTCACTGTTGAAATTTCACACTTATGGTGGAAAAAGTTTTGACATAATTTATCTTGATTTCATTTTTTCACCACAAAACATGACATCCACTGTATTAAGGAAAATATAGTTCAAACTTATTGGGCAAATTGTTTGCCAGTGTGTACCAATTTGGACCAATGGGAGCAAAGGTTGTCCTTGACATGTGGCACATATATTTAAAACTAATGCTTGTAGTATGTTCATGTCTTGATTATAATTAAAAACAAACTGAATGAATCAGACTGATTGGTCTGTGATTAGCCCATTACCCGTTGACAGCATCCAGTAATCATATATAGTGAAATGCTAATACATACACACATGCTTCTAATCATAAGTTTCCGGTAGATGCAAAATTTCATCACTAAAAATATTTTTTTCTGTGTGCTTGTGTTTTTCACAGCAGCAAATCAGTAATGTGAAAGAGATTACTTCCTGCATTGTTACGAGAAGAAACTGGAGATGAGGTGTGCAGGATTCTGGAGGACGGGGCACATCTGTCCGCTGCTGGCAATGCTGTTTCAGTTGCTTCTGCCTGCCGTTAGAGCCGATAGGGCCTGGAACCAGTACATACCACGACTGCAACTCTCACATACAGGTTAGAAACCAATAAATCCAGCTTCAGTAGTTTTTAAATTGACAATTTAGTTTCCACATTTTATTTTGTTACCATGATTTTTTGTAAGTGCAGAAAATAAAAAGCTGCATTATTGCAAATTGGTTTAGAGGAATCATGGTCCTGGAATTATGGAATATTTGGATTAATGGTGCCCTTTTGAAATTTTAGTACTGAGGGAATATGAGATTTCTTACAGGAATTCGACATTACAATTATTATAACTTGCCATTATTGCCTTTAAAAAATGCAGCCGTTACTGTAACCTTCCATTCTACCACTGTTAATCAATACAGTCAATCCTACTGGCAAAGCAGAGCCATTTTTAAGGAAAATTTTGTTTTCCTCAATTGGTGTCCATAAAGTAACTTCTGGAATCCTTATCAGATTCTTATCAACCTAGTGTTTATGGCACACTAACATGACAGTGTTGTGGTTTTAACAAGGTGCGAGATTTTAGTAATGGCGGTAACTATCTTGGCTTACATCTGCTTAGCCGCTAACTTCAGATTAATAATATCTACAACTATATCTTGTATTTTTTAATGGAGCCAATAGTTAGTATATCATATAATGCTATTAAGGACATAATACCAAATGTTCATCCTGACTTTACTAGGAAGTTTAGTATTTGAATTATAATCCTGTAGTCCTGTTCATTGCAAAGTAAAAGCAATGAACAGGACTATAGGTCCACTTTTCCTTTCATGCTTTGGTAATTATGACCTTTTATCTTTTTTTTCCTATTTCATTTAAAGTCTTAACCCTTTGTTTTTCACAATGTTATCACTACAATGAATGTGGACATTTACAGTATCCAAAGAAAAACAACAGTCCCAAAGATAAGGTTGTGCCCCTGGGATATTTCACTTGGCATCCCGTGGGGTGTCTGTCTGATCATTCTCTCCAAAAAGGCGCTCATCCCCAGAGCCCTCGCCTCTTATCAGCTCATCCCAGTCCACCCTCAGAACTGACCTCCAGATCTTTCTGGAACTGGCCAGCACTCTGCGACTTCCTGACAGGAAAGAACCTCACAGGGAGGAGTCGTACAGTGTCCTATCCTCTTTACTGCCAATGTGCTTCCCATTATCTCTAAGCATGTTAATACTGGGTCTCAAACATACACATCATCTCTGAGGCGCCAGTTATTTATGACACAAGAGCAGCACACCTCCAAGGCTTGGCAGAGAATCTCTAACCCAGACGTTAGTCATTAACAAGGAAAGGTATCTGTAAGGAGGTCAGTTGCCTCACTTAGGGAGGATATAATAGGAAGAAAAACAAAATTTGCACACAATGCTTATGCACAAAGGTTAGCTGTCAAAGTTTCCTGTTTTAGTGAGCCATCAATTAGATGTGTTGGCTGTAGTATTTCTTGTAGATTTTTGGTAAATCCTCTTGGAAAAAGAAAGTCAGACTGGAGCCTTGGGACTCAGAACTTTCGCAAAATAATACGGAGTTACTCTGAATAACTTCTGCACTTGTCTGAAGAAAACCTGTCAGGTAGTATCAACTTTACATGTAACATGAAATGATTTGACCTAATGGTTTTATTGCGCTTGAATGGATTTGATGCCCCACTTTTGCTACAAGATTAATCCTTTTAAAACAGAGCCCTGCTGACAGATTGACGTAAAATAGACGCAATTCCAGTGACGCAATTACAGTATATGTCTGGTTCTTACCAGTGTAATTCTCACAGATATTTTTCCCCTGACAGAAGATGCGGACAGCAAATTGGATTACAACCAAAGTAAACCGGCCTCCTGGTTGAGAATGACATCACGTCTCTGTTTCTTCCTAGCAGGAGTGAGCTTCATAATGACAATTAACATTCTGGCAGCGGCACTTCTTTGAGTCTTATATGGTTACCGAAAAAAAAAAAAAAAACCCTGAGATTTTGAGGGATTCATTTCCCCCCGAGGGCAAGAGCTGCAGAAAGTCATGAAAGGTTCCACTGTTGGATTTTCATCTCTTATAGTACAGTATTCATGTGGAATGATTTATTTCAGTAGTATATTTTCATAATGTCGTTCTTGATAAAGGGATTGCAGTATCCCACTTTAAGTCCACCTTTACACGTTGCATTTATGTCTGTTCTTGGAATGTAACCCATTCCTGATAGCAAGGCTGCTGGTGCCATGTGGTGTCATGGCGATGGTGACTGTGTGACATCTGTGTACATGTCGGATGGCTCCACACTTTAAGCTTTGACCTAATGAAGCTGTCAAGTCACGAACACTGAACAGGGCACAAGCCTTGCTGAAGAATGCTTTTAATTAGGGGAAGTACACAGGGAAACAGTGGACCACTGTGCATGAGGGCATGAGTGTATCATCTACACCAGCGCAAGTAGATAAATGATTAGCTCAGGAAAGAAAGCTGCTTTATCCAGAAGTCCAGAGCTGATATCTTAATACGATGGTCATTTTTTGAAGTTAAACACACTTGTCCGATGATAGATAACCTAATCTATCCTTAAACCTGATTGCTAACTTAAGTTCCACTGAAGTAATATAACCATATCCTTCTGATAAATCATAAGACACGTTAAGTGAGATCACTTAAACTTACACTCACACTAGATCAGTTCAGCTTCTTGACTACTGGTGATTAAATTAGATCAAAGCCTTTTGGATTTCTAGAGATGTTCTGTTGGATTGTAAGTGGTTCACTAGGCCAAACAGCATGTGGTCTAGTTTCTAGTTACTTGGAAAAAAGGAGCAGGATCTGGAGTGCTTCACTTGCCTGAAGTATCTTTCACATTGAGTGTGTGAGTGTGTTGCAACACATTCTTTGCACCAATGTATACCATAGTATCTCAAGGGACTTGATGTGTTACAGAACACTGTGGTCCTTAATGCAGTGAATAGCACAAAAAGGCGAGAGTGTTCTTGTCACTGCTGTTTGTCTGTGCAGCTCCATTACCCCCGACACCCCAAGGGGTCCAGAACTCATCCCACACAGCCTGACCTCTAATTCAGTGACTAATTTACTGTGTATTTTTAAGTGACTCAGAGATATAATGTAGAAGATAGCTGTGGCAAGCCATTTTAACACTCACTGTAATATGAGAAAAGAACAGAATGCTTCTTGAAACCACTTTGGGATTTTTCTGGATTTTGGTGTAAGCTGAAAGTAATACAGCACTTACATGGATGGTTTCACCAAGCTGTTTTTTTGGGGGTTTTTTTTTGTGACATTAGCCAATCGCTTTATGAAGAAGTGCAGTGAACCTCATGAGGGCAAAGCACTGGGAGGCCACTGAGAAAACAAATTCAAGAAAACTTTACACAAGTGAGAAAGGGGAAGACTCAGAGTGGACCTGCCTGCTCTAGAATGAGAGTTAAAGGGGCCTGAAATGGGGAACAAATGCATATTAATGTCTCCAGATGCAGAAGAGTCCATCATGAATGGGGTATTAACCATAACAAGCCTTAGCATGCTATTCAGCAATGCAACTTAAAGAATCTTATTCAGTAACTACTGGAAATTCTTCATTAACAACACAGAAACTAATATCTACAAGAGAAACCATAGATTGTAGGAGATTGAGGGGTAAAATCATCATCTAAACCTCTAGCAAAACGAAATTTACCAATTTAGCTACGTTCTTGATTTCATAGTGATTAAGAAGTTTCTGTCAGATAATTGAATTCAAATGGACAGTTTTCCCCACTGAGGTGTTATTATTCATGAATGAATTGACACCATGGAGCTGACGGGTGCCATTTTCTTAGGAACGCAGTTACATTTATTGGTCATTATGTAGGAAGCTAATGCTAAAAAAAAATAAAATAAAATAAAGTTAGTTTTGTATAGGGATTTAGGGAGAAAGGGAGTGGATAGTGTTACAGTAGATTTAAAAGAAATGACAGAGAGACATGTACTCACATGCACATCCTCCCAACACATCCACACACACACAAATGAATGAGCTCGTTGGCAGATGTTTTATGTAAATGGATGTATCATGTACAAGAACATCCTGATCTCATAAAGGAACAAATGAGTGTGATCATGTTAGCTCTGACTTCAATTAAGCAATGAAACTTGTCCTGGCCTTAACCCTCGGTGTTTCTCTTGAAATCCTAAGGCTTTCTCCCAGTTCCTACAAATTAGCGAGTAATGTCCTATTTACTGACCTCCCCCGAATGCAAATGAGTGATGACCCATTGACAGTCTATGCTTACCAGTTTGATCTGGTTCTCATACCATGGAATAACTCTGAAGCACTTATCTGAATCCGTCAGATATGATTAGTTGCATTTAGGCCACTTTTGGCCCACAATGCACTTTAATATTGCATTAACTGAATATTTATCTTGGATCCACATTTATCTAGGACATTTCTTCTGTTTAAGTCTAAAACCTCGTTTTGTTTTATTTTGAAAGATAAGCAATAAACCATCAATATACAAATAAAGTAGTAAACCACAACTGGGCATGATGTTATAGGTAATGTTATAGGTTGATTCTTTTCAAGACATCCATGAAACATATTAGTTCCTTTTATCATGTATGTTATAGCTACTATAAATAGGTGATCAAGTCACTTTCTCTTGAAGTTAATAGGAAAAACAGCGTGTTAGAAAAAAAAAACTGTTAGAATATCCTCCATCGTTGGAGTTTGACTTGGCAGAAAACTGAACGTTTACATTTGACTGCTGATACTGGAGACTCCTTCCATAAATGTTACATGAACATCTCCTTATACAAATCTTCACAATAGTATATTTATTTGTAGTTGTTAAAAAGCATCATGGGTTACTATTGGACTTAAATAATATTGAGTGTCTACCATAAAAGACCCAGTGAATTAGCCTTTACTATAGAAACAATCATTTATCAGTATTAATATAAACCTCTATTGTCAGATCTATGCTGTTATAGATGAATAATCAACACTTTCTGACCTATCATATTTGAGAATTTGAAAGCACAAAGTATCAAACCATAGGTAGATAAAGGTGGATGGAATTATAGGGACTTTGTGAGGAAAATGCACCAATGCAGAGGAGCTGTACAGGATGGCACCATTTCTTGTGTCCTAAACTAACTAGCAGACAGTAGGTGAGCCACTTAGGTGAAAATGTACAAGCATTTGGTTTGGCTGTACTGTTTATACAATTCTTAATGTCTCTGACTTGTTGTCAGCATTCCATTTTATAAAGAATATATCCTCAGTAAGAAGTATTTGTAATACAACTGTCAGCTGATCTCAGTTAAAAGCTTATAGCAATCTTATTGCAAACTTTAGTCACATGGAAAGAATAACAAACTAGGCTTTAATGTTTGGTGACACATCATAGTGGCTGTAAGCCACTTTTTATTTATTTTTTATTTGTTACTTAAGCCAATGGTACTAAGAAATGAACTAATCTGAAAGTGGAAAGTGGAAAAAGTTCCATGGCAGAGATTCAGTATAAGCAATGGCAGATTAAGGGCTGGGAATTTATAGCCTCAGCAATGACAGATACACTTAGACATAATTTCCTCAAACCATAGCTTGTTCATATGGTTTAAAAAAAAATAAATAAAAAATTCTCAAACTCTCTTGTCTTCTGTTTCAACCTGGTTCTCCATAAGCATCTTGATTTATTAAACCAGATCCTCTTTCCCACCTTTGCTCCTTTTCACTTGTTTGGATGCTCATTAAATTTCTTAACGAGAGTAAAATGATTGTTTGCCACGATGTACTAATTCATTAATTGTTCCATTTAATCTTCCTTAACCATGTGAGATTCCCTTACACTCTGGTTTGATGGAGCAGAGCTCAGCCATGTACCACAACTAGTCTCCATTCTTTGCTATTGAGACCGCCAAGTGCAAAGTAGAGAGAGGAAGGGGTGGGGATTTCTTTAGTTCTCGTCATTCCGCCTCGTTTTCCCTTTTCTCCCTCATCAGACTAATGAGGCTGACCCTCAACACCTCCTGCAGAGTGGGGCCTTATGAGTAATTATGGTCACTGGTTGCCACTGACCCAGGCTAAAGAACTGAGTCCCAGTGGAGTCTTTCTATATCCGCCAGCTTCAAACTGGATATCTGGATATTGCAAGTTTGAGAACGAGAAGATGAAGAAGTAAGGAAATTGAAGTTACCCTGCTTTCCTCTCTTCCAGAAAGGCCTCACTCTTCCTAACAGCCACCATTCTTGAACTGATTCCTACTCTGTTGAATTAACTATTTTCAGCTGAGCTCCAATGAACAATGGAGCTATTTTTTATGACTCTATATGCTGTGAAATCAAAGGAAATTTCTCCTTCGCTCCAAATTGGCTGCTTGGGTTCCTGTCATTCTTTTAAAGCAAACATTCCTTTTTTAAATATATATATATATATATATATATATATATATATATATATATATATATATATATATATATATATATATATATATAATTATTTTAAAGTGAAACAAATCTTTTTGAAAAAAATTAATTCATTCATTAATTTTATTTTTAAAAATCTTCAGATTCTGAAACTAAAGGATTTCTATTAATGTGACTTAGCTTTACACTAATTCATATATTTTAATACATATATTAGTACAAAGAAAGCAAATAGAACCACCAAATTGTCCACTTATTGTGTGCCGTTGCTTCACCTCATTTATGTTTATGGGCCCAATCATTTTTGCTGGGGAATACATCAAGCTTTCATATCATCGATAGCACAAATTCCCCCCAGACCTATTAAAGACTGAAGGAAACCTGAGGAGAGCCATATTTTTGTCTCAGTGCTCTCCCTCTTAGCCTCCCTGGAGAAACAACCAGAAATTATCTCAGAAGTTATATCTTGGTGCCCATAACCACTGAAAGAAAGACAACTTGAAACACCGGAAAAACCAAGAACAGATTTTTTCGGTTACCAATACCCTGCCATTCAACATGTTTGTGACCAAAGATACACATCTTCATAACCGTCATTTATAGACCATTCACAAATTATTACCTGATTCCATCAAGATGATATTAGCTTTCTGAGAATTAGGGAATAGCCTGTGGTGTCAGTATACATTTGTTACTGTTGTGAAATCTTAATGAATGAACTACCTCTGACTATTGCACCAATCCGTTACCGTTGTTTAAACTCCCACGAGGCGATAGTGATCTCTCCATCATCATGGCCCCATATCTCTTAGTCGCCTGCTTTTATTGCCACGTGACTGTTTTCTTTATATTTCAGCTGTGCTAAGCACTGTCATGCTGTACTATGCGGCGTAAGGCATGGCAACTGGAGTATGTAACATTAGTAAAGGTCCTGCATTCTCCACAGTTGGTGCAGAAAGAGTTTCCTCTGTCTATACTGCAAATGTATTCCATGGCAGTGAAAATATTATGATGGTGCTCTGTCATTAAATCTCTCTCTTACTCTTTTTCATTGGTCAGTGGATGCAGCTGGAATAGAATGACAAAACACTTTGTCATGTAATGCAAACTATATTAAAATTGCACACAATTTATTTCTTGACCAGACTCTCAACTTATAAAATGAAAAAGTTAGTGGTATCGCAAAATCTTATGTCTGATGTCTCCTAGTGCATTTTCATTCAATATTTTTTGAACCCAAAAGTTCATAGAGGCAGTGGATTGAAAATTGTAGACACTCGTATCAAGAGATCTGATACAGTGAAAATGGCTGTGTTTTTTGGACCCTTAGTGTAAAATTTAATGCTAAGCGTTTAGGTATGTCTAGTCTAATCCTAATAATTTTTGACGAGTTCCTGGAGTGATTCTGTCAGGCAAGTTCCGTCAAAATCCAGATGTCGGACTTTGGCACATAAAGGACACTTCCTCTGATTTACAAGTTTGGATGCTTTGTTTTGCAAGTTGGTGATGATTTAAGTCAGATACAGAAATTTTGCAGTGGACTATAAAATAACTGGAATGACATCATTACATGCTAACGACATATGGCAACTGCGACCATGAAAGGATTGGAGCCACACGGTTAAGAGAACCAATAACAACATGATGTAGTGTGTTTGAAGCAGTAGACTCCACCTTTATGGCAAGGCTGAAGTACCTGCCAAAGATAATATGCTTGCAAGGAAGAATTCTATATACAAAATTACAAATTTGCATGTCTTTGCGTGAATGACTGGGTACAAATTGACCCTAAAGAGAGTAGCTAAGAGCAGAAACACAACTTGTTTCGGTAATTGGCATGAAAAAAAACCCCATGGGCCTGATTTAGTATAAACACCAAACACAATAAGTCTGTTAAACCCTGTTATTTTCTTCCTCTACGTTATAACGTCAAATGAGGTAACTTATTGCCCCTCTCAGTGAGAGATTAATGTCAGTTTTCCCAGATATGCATCCGTGGCCATTGCAGATGTTAGACACCTTGGCTGACAGCCTTAAGTCCATGTTGACTCTTATACTGCCCAGTGCTTTGCTTACACAACTGTAAGGGAACAGATGCAGTTTGCAAGGAGATATTTCCACATATGCACTCTCCCTTCTTCACTAGCAGCTGGGATGTTTGCCTTTCCTGCGTGCTTCCGGACTTTTGGCATCTTTGTGTTTTTTCTGCCACTCGAGCTTTACGGTCAATCAAATAGCCTGAGTGCAAAGGAGCGGAGACGGAAATTCGGATATAATACTGCACATGCTTGATTCCCATCAGGTTGATGAGATACACATGATGTTTGGGACCTTTTTTAACACCACTTCCAGTAAAGGTTGACTAAAACCACACTTTTTTAAAAAAATCATTACAACATACAAGTTGTGTCTGAGTACAAATTCATTCAGTTATCACTTATTTCCCAAAGTCACATTTTTTTTAAGTGGTCATGTTCCTCATCACAGCTCAGTCTGCAAACTTTGATATCAATCTGTCTATGAGATTGCTGCAGGTGTTGGGCACAGGACCAGCGCATTTCTGCTTTAGATTGCAAACAATTTCTAACAAATGTTTTGTATATGGTTTGTGTTTCACCAGTGCTCCCATGCATAATCACTTAAGCTTGTGAACTCAACAGAACCTTCTTCCATGCCTACAGGGGAAGGGAAAAGAGAGCCAGACCTGGAGTAACCGTAGATTTAATGGGTTTGGAATTTGGAATATCTCCAATAATACTGTTGTAGACGTTGGAACTTAAAAGCTCAGAGCGAATAGTGTTTCTGGGTGGCTTAACCCAAGGCAAGACCTAATCCTGGGTCTTACTCTATAAAGCGAATGGTAATCATACCCCACCTATGAACTGTTAAAGCCTGGCTCATGAAGCTTAGAGCTCAAGACAGTCATGCCCATGGGCACTGACTCACTGAATCAAAATTAATCAGTTTTAGAAGAAGGTGACATCAAGCTGAACTTTGAAGATAATACTAGTATCAAAACCTCAAATGCCAACTAGCCTTAACCGACATTCTGTTGGAAACAGAGTTATTTTAATGAATAACATTCAGGAAGCATTGCTTTGCTAATAGGGGGCTATATACAGAGTTGAGTTAAGCATGTTCAGAGAGGATGTAATTTCATTGTGCACACTGGCATTCAGACCTCAGATATAACTTCAAACTTAAGCTCAATTCATAAGCTGTGCCAGAGTTATGCATGTTGTAAATATGTGCAAAAATATGTCACCCATCTCTGAAAACACACAACTTTCCCCTCATAAATACTGTTAAGCTGTTGGACTTCAGTCACTTACTTAAGTCTCCCACTCTGAGTATGACCTATGACGCATAAATAAAGCAAAGGAAAGCATCACTGGAGAATATTGGTGAAATTCCAGGCATTGAGCAGTGTAATAAATGTTTAGAGCATTTTATTTAATTACCAATCTGACAAATGAAATGTGTCACGGTTGTAGATGTTCATAAACCAGCTTGATGCCAACACTGTGCAACAAAAACAGCTATATACTTCAAAGATAGACCGTATTAGTAAACACTTAGTTAACACACATCCCTTTGGAACATAGCTTTCGAGGTTGGTATGGATTATCGCAGATGGTTAGTTGACCATCTGCATCATGTCTGCATGATTAGTGCTGCCTTATGCAGCAGACTGTAGCACTGAAGTGGAACAATATGAGAGTTGCTTAGCCTGACCCCCTATCAGTTTAAAGGAAAAACACAGTTACTTCGATGTTACTTTTATAAACACGCCATCATGTCACACAATCATCAGCTAATCAGAAAGGGTCGACTCGGTCAATTCCTCAGCACATTTTAGCTATTGTTTTTCCATTTGCTCATTCACAGTTGTCACGTTTGCATTTTCAGTTTTCCCTTGAAAGCTTGAACGTAAATACAAGCTTGATGAAGTCGATAGTCTCCTGCAAGTCCGTGCCAGATGGAACCAAGCCATATCTTCCTTCTTTCACACTGAAGATGACCTCAACCACCTGGTTCTAGCTCTTTCCTTTTGACTGGAGTTGTTGGTGAAATACTGCGTCTAAGGTCAAAAAAAGCATGAATTGTAAAAAATGAATAAATAAATAAATCCATACCTCCTCCTAAAGCGATTAGAAAACCCTGCTTGGTATAAGACATTTGCATGATAGGTTGGCATGTTAAAATTCACCTCCTGTGATCAGGAGTGATGAGCTGCCCATTGTTTTGATAACATGATACATGTGGCTATGTGGAAGCAGATGTGTGTGCACAGGGGAAACAAGGAAATTTCCAGTGTTTATAGGACAGATTTGGTAATGGGAAAATGTGAAAAAGGTTAGGAAGTGATCCAAGAGAGTGAGGAAAGTATCAAAATATGGGAAATATTCACATTTGATGACCTTTGATTTGTGGAATGTACACAGAATGTGATGGGGTTTTTGTTATTTTTATTTTTATTTTTTTTTTACATTTTTTATGTGATCTGCGATGCTTGGTCCGATTCAGTGCATGATGTCATAAAATCTATATTAGCAAAATGTAGACATACACTATATTGCCCAACGTTTGTGGAAAAGTGACCATAACATTATAACATCCCACTACAGATTTAGTCCTCCTTTGCTGTTATAATAACCTCCACTCTTCTGGGAAGGCTTTCCATTAGATTTTGGAATGTGGTTATGGGGATTTGCCCAGGTTTGGGAACTTTGTATTAAAAGTGACAAAATATACAGCATATGTAATGTAATACCAAATGTTTATACAGTCACAAGTTTGCTACTAATTAGGTAAATGCTTTTGATTTTATGATATTAAAAAAAAGCCTATTTATGATTTTTTTTCCCCCCTCTGAAACAAAAATGTCAGTTTAAAGTAGTAGGGTGGATTGGTGAATTAAAAATAAATAATAATAAATAAATAAAACTTCCTATGTGTGGGTGTGTTGAATCTACAGTTTGAAAAAAGAAAAAAAAAAACCTGAATCTACAACATGGAGACCTGCAAGACGCACACAGTGAAACCCAGGGTCTCTGTTGGGTTCTTGGTAAACATTTGTGGTTAAAGGTTTCTTGGTGATGACATGGGCAAGGCGGAAATGAATCCAGCAGGTGTTGTTGGCTACATAGCTCTTTTGATAAATAAGTGTTGTAATGGATGGGCTTGACAATTCCCAATTAGAATATTTATTTGTACTTGTCAGTGAGCAATTACTATGTCATACTTAAGGAACTATTAAAGTTCTATTAAAGAGTCATAATGTTGGGGCCCAAAATGGCCCAAAAGACCACATTGTGAAGAACAAGACCGTGTTTAAAACAGTATGTTACTCCAGATGTGTTTTACAGTTTGGTACTGTGTTGTTCTAGGAACATATTTAAAATACTTGCATATTGTGGTGTGTCATAGGCTCTTATTGTATAGCTACACTGATATTGATGTGGCTATATTGTAGTGAAACAGTAAAACATACATCTGGTTGAATGAACCTGGGTCATTTTTCCATTTTTCATTTCTTCCATTGTTTTGCATTTCATGTTTTAATAAAATATTTTTAAAAAGCATAGCTTATTTTAGTGAAGCATGGTAAGATTAAACTGGAGGTTAAAGCTAGGCAGTGCTAGTGGGGACAGCGGGGCAGTGGTGCCGCACTGGTTAAATGCTCTGGGTTACTGATCAGAAGGTCAGGATTTCAAGCCCCAGCACTGCCAAGCTACCACTGTTGGGCCCTTGGGCAAGGCCCTTAACCCTCAATTGCTCAGTTTTATAAATGAGATAAATGTAAGTTGCTCTGGATAAGGGCGTCTGCCAAAAGCCATAAATGTAATGTAAAACCTAGCTGGGTTAAGACCTAATGTTTTAAATAGATGAATAGTCATTAGTGGTCCACTACTGTGGCCTTTTCATGGTTGTTTGTTAAGTTCCCCAGTGCGGTCGTGTCTCTTAACATGGTAGTAAGCTTTCCAATTACTTAGATTCCACTGCATGTTCTATGTATTTATGTGATTCCTCTAGCTGGCTTGGAAATTCCCTCTGTATGGGGCTGGAATGCAAAATGTCCATCATGAAGCCTCTAGTAGCCCCTGAAGAGGATACTTCATCACTGGCACTCTGCACTTCTCCCTCAGCCAATTAATCTCCATCAGCAAGTAGCGAGCCATGGTGACAAGTCGTGCTGTTTTCAAAGGCCCTGAGATGTGAAGAGGGGTTTTCTTTCTAATAAATGAAAGAAAAAAAAGAAGAAAAAAACAACAAAAAAAATCAGTCGAGGGATAAAGTAGACTGTTGAATTGGACTTTTATTAAGGAAGGGATTAATCAATGTGAAAATCACTGGCTCAGTGGAAAGAAATAATGAAAAATAGTTGTAGAAATCATTAAGCAAGACTGGATTTTTTATTGTTCAAGCTATCAAGTTAACATCAACCCCCAAATACAAATTACAAAAACTGTAGTTTGCCAAAGTCAGAGACAGAAAGGACTGAAGGAGTAAATGATAAATTTATTAGCTAGACGACCAGGCAAGTGGAAGCTTCAGTGTGCTTGCCCAGTCCCCTGTTTCTGCCTGCCTAGAATCCTAATCGACTATGTTAAAAAGTGGTAGCTAATGTAATGTAATAACATATGGCTAGTTAGGTAGCTAGTTAAATGCATTAATGCAGACTAAGGGCAATGAGCCGATATATGAATTCCTATCTTTTGCTGATGAAGTTTTTCACAAAGTCATTGGTGAACATTTGAGCTACACTGTTTGCTGCATATTATTTGAGTCTGGATAGCATATTTATTTTCTATGTACTTTTTTAACGATATAAATATGTGATGCCTTTGCCTGATTTTGTGAGTATTTTCAGATACCTGCATGTTTGTGATTCAGGAAATATCGGTTATCATACATGCTAATTAATCTGAATGGTACAAATCATTCTACTGTCAGCCAAATCATGATTCAGCCGATGTGTGTAGTACAGCAGGAGGTGGGATTTCAAATGATGTGTTATAGTTACAGCATGGAGGTGCATTTATTTAAACATGCATGACAAATTAAAATGGTTTAGCATGTCAGTTGGAAGTTCGGTTTAAGTGGGGACTTTTTTTCGTGGTTTGATCTGTTAAGTACATTTTTACATTCATACTTTACATAATTTGTATAACCTGTGTCATTTCACCATAAAAATCAGAGAGTCAACAACACTCAGAACTCATTTCATTTTTTTATGCAACCTATCACCACCTGCCAAAGTAGATAGAAATTGTTTTAAAATCAAACTCCGATATGCTTCAAGCATCCACAGAAGATACAGAGACTGCTTTTAGACAAAACACCATTTCAGCATGGAAGCATAGAGGTTTCCCCCAGTGTTCCCCGGCTGTCTGTTGGACATGGTGCACATGTCAGCCGACGGTGTACAGGGTTAATTGGCACTGATTGGCCAGGGTCATTTTCTGCCTTGTTAAACTCCTTCTCCCCAGGGGGGAGGGAGAGGATGCAGCGAGGCATGCTTAAGCTATGAGAGAGAGTGTGCACGTGTGTGTGTTCTGTTTGCGTAACCTGCACCAGTCCAAGTAACTGCTTCCACAGTTCCCAGCTGGGACAACATGCACATATCTCCACATGAGTATCGGAAGGCCTAATTTGTGAAAGTGGTCCTAAAAGGTAGTGTTAGGACATATGATTGACATATTTATTTTAGGTGTCTTTCAAATTAATGATACCCTTTCATTGACCCTAACAGTGAGACATTTGATTGACATGGAGTCAAAACGCACCAATGATCTGCATTGTTTCTGGAAAGTGATACTTGTATACTTGTATTTGTAAAGGATTAATATTTAAAAAGTACTTAATGTTATTACCTAAATGTAATAACTGTGACCCTACAATCTGACATGTTTATACAGATCAATGTAGCAATTAGGTTGCAATACAAGTTTTCCATCTGTAAACTGTAAAAAATGACACACTTCTAGATTATAGTGCTACCGAAGAATGAAGATGGTAATTCAGCTCTTATAAACATCTCATTATCCAGAGTTAGGCAAATAATAATATTCCACCAGGTAAGTGAATGCTCCCAAACTGTTTGCCCAGCCAAATGTAATTAGTTGTCAAGGCAGGATGTCTAACTAACCAAGCTAAAAACTGACAACTAATGTAATTTACCTCACAAGAATGACAAGTTAATTATGTCTATTAATGCAGACTGTGGATAATATGCGAGCATTGAAATCCCTGATAGGGGTGACTTTAAGACTTTAACAGTTTTTAAGTGCACTGTACCAAACCCCATCCTTGGTTTGTGTAGCACAGAAGGGTTACTTTGTACCACAGAGAAATATATGATCCATAGAACATGTTACATTTAAACAAACATATTAAATGAAAGGTTATGTTTTGTGAAAGCTAATAGGTAGTAGGGTGTTTTTTTTCTTTCCCTGGTTGTTGGCAGAGTGACAAAAAAAGCTGGTGACCACTAAATCAGCAGCTTCCTGAGCTTGTCTGCCTACACATGAAATACTGACACCCTGGACACATAATCTGCTTGACCAGCCAGTGATTTGTCCACTACTCTTATCTCTTTGGAGTTTTGCTGACAAAGCTTCACGAGATCAAATGCACTCTGTGATCTTTTTTGCTTTGTAACTTTGTGAAACAAACATAAACAGAAATGTAGCATCGTCGCTCTTTAGCGTGCCCACTTGTGATGACTATTTTGAATAAGGGTTAATTTGACTAGCTTTTGACTAGTGGTGTGACAAAATAGCTTTTGTCACACCACTCAGTACAAAGCACACAGTCTGCTCTCTCAATATCAAATTATCAGTGCATCTCTGCTGGTAAAGGTAATGGCAATTCATTCTTTGGGAGGAAGCCATATGTGATAAAGTGAACTGTAAACATCCATCCATCCCGCTTATCCTACACAAGGTTACAGGGGAACCTGGAGCCTATCCCAGGGAACTCGGGACACAAGGCGTGGGACACCCTGGACGGGAGTGCCAACCCATTGCAGGGCACAATGGCGCACACGTTCATACACTACAGACAATTCGGAAATGCCAGTCAGCCTACAACACATGTTTTCTAGGACTGGGGGAGGAAACCGGAGCACCTAGAGGAAACCCCCAAGGCAAGGAGTGAACAAGCAAACTCTGCACACACAGGGGCACAACCTGGGGCACAACGTGGAGGACACCCTGGTTGGGGTGCCAATCCATTGAACCATTGCTGTAATTTATACTACTACTACTATTATTGTAACAACGTGAGAGTTGATGAGGCAGGATGGAAATGTGTAAACTCAGCATGGGTATTATTTAGGCAAATCCAGAAATCATCATAGTGGGTGACAACACATTAGCAATCAGGGTCATCATAGAAAAATTCATAAACAGTAACCAGTAGAGGATCTCAACAATGAACATGGTATATAAAATTGGAAACTAGGAAAACAGGGCTTAGTAACACGCAGGACAGCACATGTACCACAAACGGGGAATCCATGCCAACTATGACATTGATTTGTTTTGCGTAGAATCAGGAAGTGTGAAAATAGCTTTCTTGGTATACTGCAAATTCAATTTCAATTGATTTAACTTTACAGACCTATGATCGAGGCTTTAAATGTCTCAAGAATAGGTGTCACATAAGTACACATCTGTCTTGTTAATTTTGCTTGGTCACTTGTCTTTACATATTACAATTCATTCAACTGATCTCATTTCATTCCTCAGAGCTGCGAACAAGGAACAGTTCAGCCATGTTCTGGCACAGTGGTGCAGTGGTTAATGGGTATTATGAAGTTCTGCTGTTGGATGAGGATCGTGGTTGGCTGCTGGTTGGAGGAAGAGACCACGTCTACATGCTCGACTCTGAGAGTCTGACCCAGACTATACACAAGGTTATAAAACTCTTCACCCACCACCTCCATTTCACTCCAACACCTTTCACCAGAGCATCATGTTTACATCATCATTGCGCATACTTCATTAGACACATACCGATAAGATGGAAGAAACGGTTGGTTAGAGTTGCTTGATGGTATTGCATGCCATTATGCATGTAATATCAACAGGTCAAAGTGTGTAATCCTGTTGATACACGCCTAGAGATTTCTTACACGGTAACTCTGAGCACTATGTGCTTATTTGTTTTCTCATTTAATGGTGCTAAAATTTTCCCAATTTGTCATGATCAGTTTGTCATGACGTCTCATGAGGCTGAAATGGCTTTCATGCATGTAACAAATGAAGTTAACATTTCTCATGACTGATGAAGTGGTATGAAGGTAGAAACTGCGATAGTGAGTACCATGTGTGACTTTCTGGTACCATGTACAAGATACAGCCTTCAAACTGGCAGCAGTTCTATGGGTCACTACCTGGTAACAATTTGCTGCACAAAAATTGCATGATTTGTGAGGTATGTGTCATACCTAGACATGCTGCAGTACAGACCAGAACTCAAGAATCAATATGGTATCAATTATTTACTTCAGTAGTATACACTCATTTAAAATGTTTAATATTTGCTTTTTAAAAAAAAACTTTTTCTTTTACTCTTTTGAGGTTTGATTAAAGGAACAGTTGATCAATTTGACACTTTTTTGATCAGCCACGACAATTTGCTGTTTGTTTCTTTCGTTTTTGCACTGGAACTACATGCTTAATATAGTATCTTACCAAAATCTTCACATCATTTTTTCAAACATCATTAAGCTGTGCAATTTCATTCATCTGTATTTGCCAATATAAGTTCAAAGTGGACTTATAGTTTCATTTGCAGTCAAATTCCAACAGCAAACTTTAGGAGGCAGGACTTATGGTGTGAAACAATATCAAGTTCCCCTAAAAAATACATAAATAAATAAATAAATAAATAAATCGGGATGCTCCTTGGCTCCATAATGTTACAGCAGTCAGCTACACTCTCAAGTTGTGTTCATGTTTATAGATTATAGGAAGTCACACTGTTTACTGTGACATTACTAAACTGAATGCAGTTTGATAGACTTTCTTTAGCTCGGAAGATCTTAACATGGACCCACTGCCCTGCATATTCTAGAATTGACTACATTCATGGTAATGGGAAATTGCATTTTTTTTATTTTTTTTATTGCATATGTATTTATTTTTGGCATTTCGGTATGTATTTTGCTTGTATTCCTTCATTTGTAAGTCACTTTGGAGAAAAGCATCTGCTAAATGAATAAATGTAAAATGTAAATGTAATTTATGAAAGTATTTAACTTTCCCATTAGGAAGGAAAAATACCATTTGACCAGTGTTCCATTGTCAGTCACTGCTAAGCCATTTTAAGGGTACACCAATTAGTGCTATTAGTCATTTCTTTGGATTTTATACAAATGCAATTACTACAGTTCTTAAATTAAACTAATTTTAAAGAAAACATTTTTTTAAAAACTAATTTTAAATAAGTTATATTGGTGGATCCTCCTAATGGCAGCCGTGTGTGTAGGTGAGAATTAAATAACACATGGGGGAACTTGGACTGCCTCTAAAATCACCTTTTTGTTGTATATTTATACAGAGCAGTCACTCTTAACACTTTCACACTGTTACTTTCAAAATGACCTGAAGGTAAGAATAAACGATGTAATGTAAATCTGAAGTTTTAGAAATAGTGAGTCTAGCACATAAAGTTTCATGTTGGAAAAATTATTTTCAGTCTGTTTCCACTTTGAACAATAAAAAATAAAAAATAAAAAATTTAAAATGGGTAACTTTGACTGAAAGCACACATTTAAATTTAATTATTAATTATTCTAATTATACATTATATAAGTAGATTGTTGTATAACAAATGAAGGCAAATTTATTACCATACATTGCTCTGTAAAAACTGTGTTTTTCATAAAGCCTTGGGAAAACAGTCTCTTTCCTATCCATTTTTAGATTCACTGGCCAGCTGGAAGAGAACATACTGAACGCTGCAAACATGCAGGAAAGAATCTGTTGGTAAGTAAACTTCAAAAGGTTAAGAAAGTTCAACACCCCCCCCCCCTCCCCATCCAAAAAAAACCCATCTTTTATTTTTAGTGCCATATATAGTTTAGTGCCATATTCTCCTACTCTCTGATATACACAAAGAGTAATAAAGTATTATTCATTAACTTTAGAAGGGATGACGCTAATTAAAAACCATGTAGGGAGGTAAGTTTACTCTCCTTGCGTTTGACATTTCTCTTTTACAGCGTCAGAAACATCAAAGAGAGTATTGTGCAGTGATTTAAAGCTGTCAACAGTGGTTTATATCCACCTCATTCTGCAATTGCTCAGGCTTTAATCTGAGATACTGTTTTATCTCCCCAGACTGACTGTGCCAATTTTGTGAGGCTCCTTCAACCATTCAACAAAACACATGTGTATGCATGTGGAACCGGGGCGTACCACCCTGTGTGTACATACATTGACCTGGGCCACAATGTCGAGGTGAGAAAGTCACCCTTCACAAGGTACAATCTGACATTTTCCAGCTGTCTCTTTATTCTGCCTTTTTATATTTACTGACTGTCATGTATCATTTTGCCTTTTATGGCTTGTGACAGATTCACGGGTGGCATCAATCAAACAACAGGACATTTAAGGGCTAAATTTAAGCATACTGGCTTTCAATATGAACACCAACAGGGATGAATAACACCCTCGGTCACCTACTGAGAAGTATTGACCAAAGGTTTCAGCTAACAATGAAGACATTATATAGAAAGGGTTAAGAGGCTGACATGGTTGTCTTTGTCACCTAGGAACCTGCGCTTAGACTGCTGAGCAATGCTGTTGAATCCGGGAGAGGGAAATGTCCCTTTAGTCCACATGAGCCGTTCTCTGCTCGACTCACTGGTAAGCATACGTTGTAACTGAGATTGCAACGGATTTTTTAAAATCAGTATTTCTACTAAGCTTGTATTTGTTTGTGTTCGTTATAGAAACAGAAAAGCACACTAATACAGTTTAAAACAGAACAATATAAAATGAAAAGCAGTTATACGTATTTATTGCATGTACAGTCCTCTCTGGAACTATTGGAACAGCAAGGCCAATTTATTTGTTTTTGCTTTAGACTAAAGACATGTGGGTTTGAGATCAAAGGACGAATATGAGAATTGAGTTTTCCCCTCTTTTCTTAGCTTAAAAATGTCTTGCTTTTCTCCCAAAGACAGCACTCTGATCTTCATGTTGGCTTATCCTTTTTAACAACAAATGCAGTCTTCATATGTGAAACTGAAGGCTAAAACCGAGAGTAGATGTTCAAAGCTATTTATTGTTTGAACATTTAATCTAACAGGACCTGAGTAACAAGAAACATCTGTCAGTAACATGTCAAATGTTGAGTCACATTTTTTTTCTCGCCTAAAATTTGGGTGGTCTGATTCAAAAGTGCTATGTTTTATGTTGTTTAAGACATCTAGATGTAAATACCAGGAAATAAAAGCTGAAATCCTAAACTCTCATCCGTCTTTCGATCTCAAACCCAAACGTCTTTGGTGTATAGCACAAAACAAATTAAGTGGCCTTGCTGTTCCAGTAGTTTCAGAGTGGACTGTGTACAATTACAGTCCACATTATTACCCATACGCCTGCACAGTCATACGACTATCCAGTCAGCCAATCATGTGGCAGCAGCACAATGCATAAAATCATGCAGATACAGGGCATAAGTGCAGAAAAACTGGACAATTTGAAAACGGGAAAAAACAACATCTGGTCTTTTTGCAGTCTTCAGCTGTGTCATTTTAGTGAGACTTTGTTTACTGTAGCCTCAGATTCCTGTTCTTGGTTGACAGAAGTGGAACCTGATGTGATCTTCTGCTGTTGTAGACCATGTGCCTCATGGTTTGATTAGTCTGACATGGTTTGTGATGCTTTTCTGCATACCTTGGTTGTAAAGAGTAGTTATTCGAGTTAGTGTAGCCTTCCTGTAAGCATAAGACAGCCATTCTCCTTTTCTGCTCACTGGATATTTTCTCTTTTTTTATTATAGTATAAACGCTAGAGACTGAAAATCCCATGAGAACAATAGTTTCTAAAATAATCACACCAGCCCGACTGGCACCAGCAACCATGTCACAGCCGCAGTCACTGAGATCACATTTCCCCTATTCTGATGTTTGATGTGAACATTAACTGAAGCTATATAGGTTGGTTATGTATACTGCAATGCAGATTAGATTTAAATGTATATTAATCATACATATAGACGTACAGCAATGCAAGAGATACATGCTGAAAGAAAGAATAAAAGGATCAGTAAACCCTTTCATTATATCCTACTCTAATATATTTATGAACACACATTCATATATCCAGAGAATGTTTCCTCCCACATATGATATATTTGACTTAAGGAACCATACTTTATAATTCGTGCACAGATGTATGACTAGTGTGGGAAGCTCTCAACACTGTTAGAAATAATCAGCACTGTCCTTGGCAGATTCTGTCATGGCCTATAATTTCATGGCTAATTGGTGGGATGAAAACTTCTCATGTTGTTCCACAGTCAGGAAATGAAAGTTAACCACTTGATTTATAATTTTTTGCCATTTTTTAAAAACTACATAACCCCATGCTCCATGGGGAAAAGGGTACATAAACCATATGCTGCTTAATTAAAGACTGCTGCCTGGACTATGGTCTTCTATTATTATCATTCAGTCGTCACTGAACCATATACTGTTTAATTAAAGACTGCTGCCTAGGCTACAGACTTCTGTTATTATCATTAAATCATTCATTGATGGAGAGTCTGGAATAAACTCAACTTCCTAATATAAGATCCTATAAACATGAATTAGTTTGATTCTAGAAGGATCCAGAATTCAAATGAACATCCGAGTTCATGTATCATATGCTTTAGGTTTCACATGTCTATGTCTTTACTTTAGACGGAGACTTGTATGCAGGAACGTCAGTGGACTTCATGGGAAACAATGCAGCCATATTTCGTAGCTCTGTGCACACAACCAGTCAGCACTACATTCGCACCGAGGCTCATAATGACCACTGGCTCAATGGTGAGATTCCAACAATTTTTCTTTTAAAATGCATTTCAGCATATCAGAGCCATCAGAAGAAACTGAATGTCTGAGTACTGTTTACATTCATAAAGTAACTATCGCCTATCAAAATGTTTTTTGGCCAAATGACCTTTGTGTTTTTAATTTATGTACACTTTATTCTCACACTTATATACAGTATATGTTTTCAAATTAAATATAAAATTTCAGTGTTTACTAAGAAATGTAGCATTGTTCAACAGGTGCACCAAATCCAATCAGACTGAATCTCAAATAACGTATTATTGGGTCTATAGTATACTACATAAACACTACAAAGTGATTGTTACACCCAATGCACATACTTTTGAACTGAAAGTCATTTAAGTAGCTGTTGAAGCAGCTAAATCCCTATTCGGAACAGGATTAGTTTTCTGGACATGTGGCTGTAAAGTAATTGTTACTACGGACATCTGTGATATTCATCATCAGTTCGCACGGGATAAGCGATTTCTGTAGAAATTGCAGAGATGGGCATGTCTTTGCCGTTTATGTGCCGATGAACCATCACAGCAGCCCCGTGCGTCATATGTAACATGGTGCAGCACCTCAGTGTGCACCGACGAAGAAAAAGAAAAGTTTCAACTGGGCGAGATCTGAAACTTTATATTTAGTTTCAATTTGGGGAGAACAACGTTATCAAATGCTGTTTGAATAAGCAGTATGTAAGCATTCCGTTTGCTATTTTTGAGATTTTTCAGGAAGTTTACGTCAAAGTGGTGTTTGGCTGAAATGACTAAATTTCGAGAACAAATCGAGTACCTAGTTTAACCTGGGTTTTTTTTTTTACAGGCTCTTTTATAGAAGGTAAAAAGTAAAAAGGTATAGAAGGTAAAAAGTAAAATCACAGAGAAGCTCTGGTAATTATTACATCACCCCCAAAACCCCCCCCCCCCCATTAAGCTAGTCCTGTCTGAATAAAAAATGCAGAAAAACTAATCTGAAACATTTGAATTTATGCTTATTTTGTCACTCTGTTGGGCATATAGTGTATTATGTAGGTACTATGTAAGGTTATGTAGGGTACTGTAAGCACATGAATCATGTGGGATTCCGCAAATAAGGTTTGATAACAATAATGTTAATGGTAAAATTAGTGACGTAGTCATATGCATGAAATTGATCAAGTGCACCTTTAATCCAATGATTTAAAGGCTGCATCACAAACACTTGATTTTTTTCTTTTTTTAATGTATTTTTCTCTGCAGAGCCAGAGTTTGTGGGCTCGTTCTCCATCCCAGACACACACAGCCAAGATGATGATAAGGTGTATTTCTTCTTCAAGGAAACGGCTGTGGAGTCCAACCAGCTGGATAAGCGCATCTATAGCCGAGTGGCTAGAGTGTGCAAGGTGAGCTGACTGGCACTGACTATAATTGGCTAATGAAAATGAAATGCGATCCAGAAGGGCTGAATGAATGTGCCTTTTGTGCACGTCAATATAAACTGGGCGCGGAAATTATGTATAAGCCTGTGTAATATCATGCCCAGAGTATTAGTGGTGTTATTTATCTTGGGAGGAATGAATAAGTTGTTTGTTTGCAAGGAATAGACCTACACAGAGTTGCCAGTTTATTAAGTACACATATCTAGTGTCTGTAATAAACTGGCACCTCAGTATATTTTGGCCATACTAGCACTTCAGCAGTGTAGGCTGTAATTTATGTTCACTTTATCACTGAGTTGAATCACCTTTACTTCGATCTCACTGAAATTCAGAAATAATGGCTGTTATGGCAAATACCATAAGATATTATTCACAAACACTTAATATGCCTGGCTTTGCTTTGAGAAAGGAAAAAAATGCTACTTTGTTGGTATTCCAGCTTGGTAAACCAATTTCAGTTATAAATGCAGAAAATTATTCAAATAATGTTTTAGGACATATGCCAAACCTTTGAAACCATATCAGGTGAAATTCCATGTAACCCCTCACTCCTTTGTACTTAACACTGGAGCAGATGATCCAGTTGTTCTGCGTATGTTCTGGGAGTGCCATCATATCAGTAACTTCAAGTCCTGCTGTGAAAGCTTTTTCCACCCACACTTTGAACTTTCACTCAAGATTTCGGTTTCGCTCTGCTAAACTATAAAGCTGTATGAAATGGAAGAGGTAGTGCTCTGATCATTAATACAGTACAATTGCAGTAGAACGAATAGTGTACCTCTTATATCCGTGTTTGTATTCACTTAGAACACATTATTCATTCAATCCGAATAATATATTCGTATTCAGTTAGATTCCTATACTGGACTTTTATCAAGGTGTTCAGGCTGAAGCACAATTATAAGGCAGTAGTACAATGAAATAAAAATCCATAATCTAATATAGTCTTATGTGTTTTTATTTCTCCTTCCAAGAAAATATGATGCACGTGGATGGTCCTACATTGATACCATGAACAAGCAACATATGAAACATACATCCACTAATTCAATATAACAGAATTTAGAGCTGTTTCAATGCAACAAGATTTTAATAGGAGGGGGGGGGGGGGGGGGGAGTGTTGGCTTTGAGTAGTGTTAGGCCACACTTCCTTCACTGGGACTGAGAGGCACAGCAGAGAGTGAGTGAGAGAGAAACAGATATTACAAAAAGAAATTCATTTGATAACATTTCATTTCATAATAGTATAGTAGTAATAAAAAGGAGCTGCATGTGTGGTATTAAGTGAGTTCAGACCACACTGTGTCAAAACATTTCTGATATGTGCCGTTTTTAATCTGTGTAGTTGTGCCATAAATATTGAGACCAATACACCAATTCAAACAGGTCCACTTTTACATCCCTAATGAAATTTTAATGCTGTTTTATAGACCCATCTGTTTTAATATGGTATTTTAAAGCCAGCACTGAGTTATAGCATTTTAAAAGCATTTTATTGCAAAATCATTATAAGCTCTTTAAAACCTCTTACTTTGAGAGATTGTTGAATACAGCCTCTGGCTTAAGACCGTCTCAACCAGTTTGATGAATCACTCAAGGAGCAAGCATCCAAAGCATATAAATATTATTCATGAGACTCTGAAATCCAGTTTGATTATTATATTTAACATCTGTTCATGTTACTGTTTGTATAATACATCAAATGACATGATGGTATTGTGCATCTGTTTATCAGAACGACATGGGTGGGAAGCGGAGTCTGATCAATCGTTGGAGTACCTTCCTAAAGGCCAGGCTGGTCTGCTCAGTGTCAGCGCCAGGAGGCATGGACACATACTTTGATGAGCTGGGTATGCACACTCTTAGGAAATGAGATATTCAGTGGTGCAATAAAAACATAAATATAAAATATTAATTCTATATTATATTTACTTCCATTCAAACATGTATACAGTCGATTTCTATTCAAACACAGCTACTTTGTGTTCATGATTCAGCATCGAAAATGGAGGTTTGTGCTTATTCCAGGTCAGAATAAACACGAGCTACTTTGAGCATAAGTGACAGAATTATAGGCAGTAATAAGTGATAAATGTTGGCAAATTGAAGAGAATGGAGTTACAAATAAACGCATATACAAAAAGATGGGTCAGGGATCACAGAATGGGTGTGAAATCATGGAAACTTTTCATAGTTTTAGTGCAAGCTGTGTTAACTTATATTTATTCACTTTAATATATTTCTAAAATGTAGAAAAAATACACAAATATAGCTTATTATTGTTGTTGTTGTTGTTGTTGTTGTTGTTGTTATTATTTTAAAAATATATCGTTTTTGTATTTCTAGAGGATATATTTCTGTTGGAGACCAAAGATCCACAAAATCCGGTTATATATGGAGTCTTCTCAACTTCAAGGTAAGACTCTAATGAACAATACTGCTATACAGACATATAGCAGTTTATCAGCATTAAAGATGTGACTTCAGATTAAAAAAGATTAAAAAAGTAAGGTAAAGTATACAGTACTGGGAGAAGTCTGGTGTTATTCATGTGACCTTTTGCATTACTGGTTCATGAATGGGAGATGGTCAGTTATTGAACCATTTAACCATTGCATTAAATAAATAAATAGGAATTTAAAATGAAGAGGAATTTAAAATAAATCAGAAACATTAATATGTACCCAAGTAGGCAATTAATTTAATATATATATATTTTGTCATATGTTTAGAGATAGGAATATATCTATTATTAAAAATATTAAATGTCCTGCATTGTTAGCCATATTAAAATGAATGATGATTGAAGGCCAAGTATCAATCTTGATCCCTTTGAATTTAATACCGGCTTGCGGCATGATCAATAAAATTGTGGTAGCTTAAAGGTCATCTTAAGAACAACCAATGCTTTGTATACTTAATTCCAGCCACGTTGTGGTATTTCCAGGTGGTGCTGGTGGTGTTCATTATAACTGCTTAGAAAGATTTAGATGACAAATCTGAATCATACACTGCTGGAAATGCTGTTGCTTGGAAATGGGGAAAAATATCTCCGTGTCATGACACTTTTAGGAAAGTGGATCTGGAATAATTCCCTCTCAGCATCTACGACATTTATGACGGCCATATCCGTGATCATGTAATTTGATGAAATCTCTTTATCCCGCCACCTGACATCAGCACTCCTACGCCCTCAAATACAACAGTTTGAGTTCAACAGTCTCCTCCTGACTCTTCCAAAACAATCTGCCTGGGTTCCCCAGAAGAGAGGGAAGTCCACAGGCCATTCAGGAAGGGTCAGAGGTGACCAGACTCAAGGGCTTGTGTTATTTTAACTCAGCAGTAGGCCAACACTCACTTCTCCTTCTTCTCTTCTTTCAATAGTTCTGTCTTCCGAGGCTCTGCTGTATGCGTCTATTCAATGGCGTCCATCCGAGCCGCTTTCAATGGGCCCTTCGCGCACAAAGAAGGCCCTGACTACCGCTGGGTGGAGTACAAAGGCAGGATCCCATATCCACGTCCAGGGACGGTGAGTCCACTACAGGGAGAATCTGTATGAGTGTGAATGGGGGATTTTGGAAAGAGCAGTGGGAGGTGAAATGAAGGCATAACTTGAAAACAGCTGTGGGTTTTTGGTTGACACTTGATGTCTAAGCACGAACAGAGCTAAAGTAAATAACAATATGGGATGAATGAGTAATATTGACTCTACATTCTTGACATTCATGATGTACTCAATTTAAATCCTATAAAGCCCCAGTTGAGTTGAGCTTCATACACTAATCAAACCCTTAACCCTTGCATGCAACCACAATTCATGGTAATGTAATTTACACCAACGCTTAGGTTCAGTTGTTCTCAGTAATATATAATGAAAAGCACGTTTTCCCTGCATGAATAACATATATACATACATACATATATATAGTCCTTATGATTACATATGTTGCAGTCACATTCCTGCTGTCCATCATTCCTAACTTGGAGTTTGCTTGCATGTGGAGATTATAAAAATGGTGGTAGGTCAGGGTCATGCTTTAGCGCATTTGTTAAAGTGCTAGAGGTGTGTGCTGTTAGCGCATATGCTTCCCTACAGGGAAAAACATTGGCGAGGGTGTTAGCTCTATATATGCTTGACTAATTATAAGAACCAACATCATAAAGAAACAGTGAAAGCCTTTTAAAATAGATGTTTTGATGGTTCTGCATAAACTGGTTGGAGGTAATTTAAAGTTATTTCCCAGGCATTTAGATGTTGACACTTTCCAGTGCTTCGTTATGCATGTCCATTATAGTCCGTGATTTCAGTTTTCCATGCTTAATATCGAGCTAGCAATGATTGTATGAGTTACAAGTAAACATGGCCATAACTAGCTATGAGGACACAAAGGTAATCACTTACACTATCAAATTCGATATGGAAAAAGTTACATTCTAACAATGTAGCAGCAGAATGTAGCCTACTATGTGTAAAAACTTGTGCTGTAAGACTGGCCAATCACCAGTAATGATTGTCACCTGACCTCAGAGAACTTTGGTTTTGCCCATACCCTTCCAGATTTTGGTATACAACACACATATTATATTCTCAATTAGTTATTATATAAATGTGTGAGGTTATGTGGGAATGTATAAATATGAGGACAATTGGTTCATGCTGGTAAATTGCAAACCCCTTTACATTTATTTAGAATACTTGTAATGGTTATATCAGCTTGCTAGTTGCAGTAACTAGCTACAGCTACGAACTTAGCTGGCTAAACAACGAATCACTTAATAGTAGTTCAATTTTAAGCTGCCGTATTGTGACATTACTCACTAATAACATATGATGGCCATGGAGAAGTTTAGTGTTAACTAGTTATTAATGACACAGTACTGAATAATCAGCAGGTAATGTAGAGTTGGCTATATTATGTCTTTTAACATAATATAATGTTCGTCTCTTTATCTTGACCTAGATAGAAATGACTTTTGTGCTGTTCTTAAAGCACTAAAAAGTAGACTAATTAGCTGGCTAACTTGTATAATATCTTCCAGTTATGAGAGGTGATACTACCAAATCACAGCTTTCAAATATAGGAAAATGACTGAAAACAGTTTTGACTATATGAAGGTAACTGGTATAAATTTCAAGATCGCAAAAAGGATTTGTCCGTTGAAATTGAACTTTGGGTTTAATTAAAAAGCTAGTTTGATCCTGGTTGTAAATATTAGATCTCCCCCATGAACACAAACAACATTCCCTTCATGTTCCTTCAGTGCCCAAGTGAGACGTACGACCCCTTGCACAAGTCTACCCGCGACTTTCCTGACGAGGTTATGAGCTTCATGAGAGCCCACCAACTGATGTGGGAGCCAGTCGTGCCAATTCACAGACGACCACTGTTTACTCACATCAACACCCCCTACAGGCTGAAGAAGTTGGTAGTGGATAGAGTGGATGCAGAAGATGGCCAATACAATGTTCTACATTTGGGTACAGGTATGTTGTGATGTGGCTGAGTGATCCAAATGAGCCCTTGAGACTTCAATCCCGTATAACTTTATAAATAAAAAAACTAGACACAATAATTTTGTAATTTACTTAGGGATCAGCAAGAAGACCAGATAGTAGATTGTAAACCAAGCCCAGTGCTGACATTTCATTCATCATTTACTTGAGGTTTACAGACCAACCTTCCAGTCTCTTGATTGTGTTTGTAGATTTTGATTGGGATCTTCTTTGATAATCCTTCTTTGCCCATGAGTTCAAAGAACATTTCCACAAATTTCCAACTACCCCAAATGTTGTCAGTCATCCAAGAGAAATTTGGTGCTTCTTTAGTTATGGATTGAAATAACAAGGGTAATGTAGTTAATGAGTATTGGAGGCCTACCTCACCTCTGCTTCAGTCTTGGTTGCTTCATTTTGAGTAAATCTCATTATTCACCAAACTATTTCTGTAACTCTGTATTTTTTCTACTGTAGCTTCTAAATAATTCACTTAGTAACTGATGCTCCTTCATATGCTCTAAGATGAATGACTGAATAATAAGCTTGGGCTAAGTATGTTAATAAATATAATATATATAATATAGAAGTAAAAAAAAAAAAGATGCTATGACCGAGATCCTCCAAGCAAGCAAGACCACTCTTGGGCCAGTAAACAGATTGATTGCACTAATATAAACTCTCTCTGGTGTAAATAACTGGTTTGTACTGCTGAATACACACCAGTTCCCCCATGCACAACAATTTACCAAAACAATGTCTGACATTTTCTCTTTGCATAGTCCTGATACTGAGATTACGCAAGATGCTATTGCTATGTGTGCTGAGTCAGTAAACTCTGCCATGTATCTGTGAATCATTTAAGATAAATACAGACTCTGGGAGCGTCTGTGTACAGAGAGCATTCTTCTATGCTAAACCTACCCGAGTCTCCCCACAACTTGTAAAAAGAGCAGAGTAACAGCTGTTAGCCATCCGGGAGCCACATTAATCCTCATTTAAGCTCTGTGTCACACTTTTATATTTTCCTCTGCTAAGTCAAGGGGTGGTAAAGTAATCGCACAGTGTGGGATGCATGTAAAAACAAAAAAATCAGTGTAGGGAGAAGAGGACAAGATTAATACTGAAGATTAAGGTCAAACTGAATGCTAATGTGACTGCAGGTGTATCAGCTATTGACTTACATGATGTATATAGAAACCAATATTCTGTATGAAATAATCTAATTTTTTTAATCCTGGTAAATGCAGTGGGGGAAAAAATCAAGAACATTTGTTTTGATATGAATTTGATGTTTGCTTTTATAATGCCATTCTAACATCTGTTGCAAAATACCCAACTTTACCCTTTTTATTTTATTAAACAAAACAGCATTTATGGGAGTAAGTTTCCTCGCTTGTATTTTCTTCTCCTGGCAGATGTGGTTGACTAAAATTACTTTTTTGGTTCAGATTTAGAAACACCAGTAATAAGGCATATACGATAAAATGTGTTTGTAATTAAGAAAACTTGTTTTTTCCATGTAACATTGTTACTCTCCGGTCAGAATGACCTGCATATAATCTCTCTAATCCTTCTAACAACATGGAATTTAAAAAATAAAAAAATGTCGGAAAATCATTATTTTGACTATTGCGTCACCTTTTTAAATGTGCTATTTTAACAGTATTGATAGCTAACTGTCTCGGTGCGTTATATACAGTACATATTTTATGATAATGTTTATAGTTTCAGCATTTTTAAAGCCCCAGAGATATTACCTTATAGTCGGTATCTGTTTTCAGATGATGGCAAGGTTCTGAAGGTGGTATCCATTCCCAAGGAGAATTGGGAAACTGAGGAAATCATACTGGAAGAGCTGAGTGTGTTTCAGGTAATTGCATTTTTTGCCATACTCTTTACACTCAATCTTATACTTTTCCTCCAGTGTCTTCATGCCATCTGTTGGCCTGCCACATGATCTTTAGCTCCAGGCTCTGTCTAGTCAGTCTCCCTGCGAGAGCTCAGCTTCCCCAACAGAAATAACCTTTTTTAAGGAAAAACAAACCTGCATGTTTCCCAGGGCCCTTCGGGCCTACTGACCAAATCCAGGCAATGGGAGAAAAGAGTGAACAAGTAGGCAGAAACAACAAATGACTAAAGAGGATCATCATTGTTTACTCAGCAAATGAAAAGCGGAGATCATTTATTCGAGGCTGTAGACAGCTAGGAACATGCTGGTTTTCCCGAGGGACAAACAGGGGGAAGTAAACGGAGACAAATGAGGTTCTTCTATAACCTTGGGTTCTTGGGTTAATAAGAGATGCCAAGGAAATGTGAGATTAAAATGGATGAGTTAGAGACTTTTCACAAGACCCAGGTTGAGGTTCCCAGGAAGCATTGTAACACACAGGTCATTGTATAGCTCAGAAATTGTGTTGAAAATGACGTCACGCAAAACGAAAGGGTTTTAGAGGAGACGTAGTAGCTTTGATCTGATTTTGTCATTCACTTTAATTCCAGCTGAACTGAAATAAAGTAGCTGTTATAGGGCATAAAATTAATTGCTTACATCTTTCTGGATAAGCAACGAACGATTAGTGATTAGTTTATGACTATAAATAAGACAACGTAACGTGGTTATGTTTTGCTTCGCCATGGTGCTTCACATTACCACTTTTGAGTATCACTACAGTCTCTGAAATAGAGGTGTTTCCACTTCTGGTCACTTCACTAATCAGGCTAGAAAAGGTAAATGAAATAATAGTAATAATTTAAAAGTCCTTTTTTGACGTTTCTAGCTCTCTTTGTAGAGAGTCTCTGGTCTGACGGGCTACCTTCAGCTGAATAATTTACATAAATGCATAAGATTGGCTAAACTGAAACAGAGCATATGCTTCAGAAGCCGTGCTTTTTTACATGTTTTGAAAAATATAGGTTTTTTCCCCCTTACATTTATTGGCTCTGCCACAGTATCTTTTTCAGTGCTTGTTCTGGTCTGCAGAAATACTTTGCTGGGTCCTGAGTTAGAGAATCCCTGACAGACACATTTGAATGCCTGTCTGTTCAATGCAGCTGGCTACAAAATGACATTTTTAACCAGCTTCCCAATTACTAATATAAAGAATGATTCTGCATTTTACAGGGAGAACAATAAACATTTTTTTTTTTTTATCACATTCAGCAGACACAGGATAGTACTCTATCAGGTACCATACTCACAAAGCCATTTGTAAAAGGGAGAGTTGTTTTAAAAGTCAAGGACCATTTGCTGGCAGCATATGGAGGATTCCATATGAAGCAATGAGCCAGAAAAGCCTGCAACTTGCACAACAGCCCGAGATGAGCCTCTTGTTCGGCGCCAACCTTGCGTGTCCTCCTTCACCTACTCCATAAATCGGGAGGTGGTTCATGTCACCGTTTAATGCGTACTGACAATTTGTTTTCTTCCTTTTTATCTCCTAGAGTCCTATCTTAAGCATGGAGCTCTCCACCAAGAGGGTATGTAAAGCTATTTTGTGGGTGGTCATTTAGAAGTATCATTTAATAGTGTTTAATAACTTCCCTTCTGTGAGATTAGTAACAGAAGAAGAATCTTCAAGCCAGAAGCGCATGCTCATGCAGTGAAAACGGTCCTTTGTAAAGCTATAATTTAGCTCCTTTTTGTAGATTTTCTCGATATATCACCATTGTTTTGACTTCTTGTGGAATGTAGTCTTTATTTGGACAGGTTTATATTTACAGCACATCCGGAAAGTATTCACAGCGCTTCACTTTTCCCACATTTTGTTATGTTACAGCCTTATTCCAAAATGGATTAAATTCATTATTTTCCTCAAAATTCTATAAACAATACCCCATAATGACAACGTGAAAGAATTTTATTTGCAATCTTTGCAAAATCTGCTTTTTTTTGTTTTTTATTTTTAATAAAATAAAAAGTGGGCGCACGGTGGCTTAGTGGTTAGCATGTTCGCCTCACATTTACAGGGTCGGGGGTTCGATTCCCACCGTGGCCCTGGGCCATGGATGGATAAATTTTGCAAAGATTTCAAACAAACTTCTTTCACGTTGTCATTATGGGGTATTGTTTGTAGAATTTTGAGGAAAATAATGAATTTAATCCATTTTGGAATAAGGCTGTAACATAACAAAATGTGGAAAAAGTGAAGCGCTGTGAATACTTTCCGGATGCACTGTATAAACTATATGGCCAAAAGTACATGGACACCTGACCATCACAGCCATATGTGGATCTTCCCCAAACTGTTGCCACAAATTTGGAAGCACACACTTGTAGAGGATGGCTTTGTCTGCTGTAGCATTACAATTCCCATTAACCACAACTAAGGGGTCAAGCCCAAACACGTTCCAGCAGGACAATGCCACGATGCAAAAAGCAAGGTCCATGAAGACAAGGTTTGCCAATGTTGGAGTAGATGAACTCAAGTGGCATGCACAGAGCCATGACCTCAGCCCCACTGAACACCTTTGGGATGAAATGGAATACCAACTGTGCCCCAGGCCTCCTCACCCAATGTCAGTGGCTTACCTCACTAAAGTGTGATGGTCAGGTATCCACAAACATTTGGCCATATAGTGTATTCCAAACTCATCTCTGTGATAAGGCAGACACCATTGGATTGTGAATTTATGTATAGTACATTACAATATTGTAGCATACGCAAACATAAAGTTGGGCTTTATACCAATAGCTGTTCTTAGAATAACAAATTGAATAAGTCTGCGATATAACACTAATGTGATTGCCATTCTTTCTAATGGGAAGACAGTACGGATATAAAGTGATACATCCTCATCCATTATTTTGCGATCCATGATTGTCGTTTTGTGATTCTAAAGGATTTGAAATTTTTATCGATACGTTCGAATAGAGCTCGTCTCGGTGGTCAGTAATGTTTTCCAACCCAAGACACAACATCCCATAGTACAGTCACGAATGTCTATTCAGACACAACTAAGATTAGTAGAACACATTTCAGTTTATTGAAGTACATTATTTATGGGCAGCAACCTTCTCAGGGATCTGGATGATATGTACAATTTAAGGACCCCCTGTAAAAGATGGAATTCCACCAGCTTTGAATATTCATGAATTCATTTGAGATGCCAGAAGGGATGTTGTTGACTTGTTAAACATTTTCCACCCTTTTTTTTTTTTTTTTTTTTTTTTTTTAGCAAGCTCTATTTGTGAGCAGTGCAGATGCGGTGGCTCGGTTGCCCCTGCAGCGGTGTGAGCTCTATGGGAAAGCCTGTGTTGACTGCTGCCTGGCCCGGGATCCTTATTGCGCCTGGGATGGCACCACCTGCACCAATTATTTCCCCACTAACAAGAGGTATCTTTCTCTTTGACACCCATATGGAATCTCTTCATGCCCATTGACATAATGCAGTGTATTGTATGCTGCCATGATGTTTACCTTTTATATTTTTAATTCTGAACATGAACTCTTCGAACTCACATAGTGAAACTGTGCCCGAGGCAGATATATAGCTGTGCTGTGCTCAGTCCAATATCTGTTGTTTATGTGCAACTGTTTACTCCACGGCAAGGACGGAAAGCAGCCAGATTCGTTATGAGCGATGTAAGAATTTGGCATGCTGCTGTTTTATACGGGTATATGATGCTCCAGGCGCAGCTGGATTCACGACTAAGGAAGCTGTAATGAAGTTTGCGCACCCAATAAAACAACTTCGATGCCGGGAGTGTTAGTGTGGGCCTAGTTATGTGCTAAATTTAGAGTTATGCTACTTTCCATTGCGATCTGTTAGTAAATCCTTATGTTCCTATTTGTACAGGGATTGATAAAGAGTTGTGTTTCTTTCTAGAGTGGTATCTATTCCATTAAAAAGTCAAAACATAGCAATCAGTTTGAAGCCACACAAGTTAATTTCACCGACATGGACTGTACGTGAAGTACATTATAATGTGCGATTTATAAGATAAAGCATGAGGAATGAAAAGAAGTATAGACAATGTTGATGCTAGTGAAAGAAGTGAATCTCTGTGAATTTTGTTTTATTCATGCAGTCAGTTTATTATTATTTATTTGTCTTTTTTTAATGTCAGACATTTTTGTTCCATGCCTTGTTTTTGTTACCTCTGGCTTTTACGCTTAAAACAAGGCTTCACACTCTATGCAGTGCACTATGCATTGCAAACGACCTTGGTGACTGAAATCCTCCATAGCCATATCTAACAGCTTCACACTCGCGCTTTGCAGACGTTCCCGTCGACAGGATGTGAGATACGGTGACCCATGGAGCCAGTGTCAGGATCTGGGAGATGGTAAATATGTCCTGAAATGTACCTAGTATACAAAATTCAGCAAAAGTAGACATTTCCGATAGCTGGTCATTTATAGGCTTTTGATGATATTTGTTTTGTATACTAATATAATGTACCTGAAATTCTTTGCAGGCTCTGAGGAAATTGAGCTAAAGGTGGTTTATGGAGTAGAAAACAACTCAACCTTCCTGGAATGCACACCTGCTTCACCACAAGCGAGAGTCAAATGGATCATGCAACAAAAACACAGCCAGAGCACTAAAGAGGTCAGGATTTTAGACATAATCTTAATGTACAGTGGGACAGAAATGATGACAACCTACCTTTCAGCTAGTGTTTTACCGCTGTGCATACTTTTAGATTTACTACACATTTAAAAATAAATAATTAACAGCAGGGTTGCCTGGGAAAACCCTTCACATGGTGAAATTTGACATTTCTACAAAATAATCTGAAGACCACAGACCTAAAATACGTTACTCTTTCGCATGTATCTCAACCAGAAGTGTGAAATTCACTGTTTCAAGTCTTAGACGCAGTGTTTGTTAACCTGGCCACTTAACTGACATAATCTCTGCAGGAAGAAATAGTCTAGGAAAGGTTTTTTGAAAAAATGTATAGAAAAACATTTCCATGTCAGTTCTTTACACAGACACAAGAGTGTCAAAACCATTTAAAGTTCTACTGGCTAGTAAATTGTAAATTCAACCCTAAGTTGTCTTTAAAAAAAAAAAAAGGAAAAAAAAAAAGATCTTATTATAACATTGTACAAGTTATAACAGCTAGATTACAGAAAACGTAATTTTCTTTCTCAGCTGCTCCCCGATGAAGACATCATCCTCACAAAACGAGGTCTCCTCCTGCAGCGGATAACTTCTTCAAACGCTGGCCTCTACCTGTGCACCGCTCACGAGCACTCATTTTCCCGCACGCTAGCTCGCTACGAGCTGCAAGTCATCTCCGAGCAGCACGTAACAAATACACGTAGCACTCATCACTCTGACCCCAAAATGGGTGGCAACTATGCAGCATCCTCGCTGAGCTACAAGGATCTACATCTGATCAGCGTTAGCGGTCTAACAGCCGATGACTACTGCGAGCAGCTGTGGTACCGCGAGAAGCGGAGACAACAGAAACTGCGCACACTAAAGTGGAAACAAACGGCAGAGAACCGCAAGGCTCGAGTTCGGCGGCAAAATCCACCCAACGAACCACTCCAGTGAAACCAGAGGAACAGACATTAGAGTAAAACTAAAGGACATTTGAGTTTGTCTTGGAAGAACAACATACTGTTCTGGAATTAGCCACATTAGCCTTGTTGCTGTTGATTACTAAAGGATTCCAGGTTACATAACCTCCCCACAGAAATACATGTTGGTGACTTATTGTTTATCGTTCTAAACAGCATTCTTTTTTAGCAAACCTGAACTTTTGGCATCACAAAAATGCACAGCATTATAAATACGTATATGAGGAAATAATTAAGGACAACCGAGAGAGAGAGAGAGAGAGAGAGAGAGAGAGAGAGAGAGAGAGAGAGAGAGAGAGAGAAGGTTGAGAAAGGGAAAAAAAAAACTTTTTTACATAACCTTTACATGGTTAGATGAAAGATTTCATTATGAGTGAACATAAACACATCTTTGGCCAGAGATTTGTTCTGTTGGTATGCCCTAAGTGATGCTTCAATCAGTATCAGGGTTGGACAAATCATAAATTTATTAGCAACTCTCTGGGTAAGGGAATGCATCAACATGCACTTGATATCACAGTTAAATTTTGAAGATACATTACTGGTTAAAATTTTTGGAGACACTTGACTGAAATGTTTCTCATGATCTTAAAAGTCTTTTGATCCGAAGATGTATGATTAAGTGTTTGAAATCGGTGTTGTAGACAAAAATATAACTGTGCCGACATATTCGTTTCTTTCATTAGAAAGCTAACATTTTTTTTTATCCCAACATAATTCCCATAATTCCATTTGTGTTATTCCAGAGTTTTGATGACTTTATTATTGTTCTAAAATGTGGGGAAAAAATGCAAATAAAAAATGAGTGTGTCTAAACAATTTGACCAGTAGTGTATAGTATAAAGTCATGCACTGAAGAAAAAAGGTCAGATGCGATCCTGAATCGATATCTTAAGAGCAAGGAAACAAGGAAACAAGGCTTTTTTTAAAACGCAAATATGCACTGCAGCCTGGGAAAACCCTTAACATGATGACACTTTAATGTTTTCCACTGCACATGTTTGTGAAAAGTGCAGGCTTATTTAACAACTTGATCAAAGCCTGACTGTGTGAGAGAACTGTTTTTGTCACTGCATTCATTAAACTGACTCCTTACCCAACATGATCTGTGAAGGAAGCTAGCCTAGACAAGCTTAAAAAAAAAAATCCAAATCATTTTGATGAAAATATTTCTTGATTTGACATCAGAGTATGTGCATGCTGAAGTTAAAAAACCACCATGAGACCATCTCATATATATTAGGAGCTAGTTAGTTTAGTAATACTGAAGGGTTACTATAAATTACTAATACAAATACAGGGTATGCCAAAAGTCTCCATAAACAGGGTAGTATGTTCGCCAGCACATTGTCGATTGTGCCTTCGTCAGTGGATGTTCTCAGTTCCCGGTTGGTCCATAACACTTCCAGTCTTTTTGAAATTGTTAATAAGTGTCCTCCCGATCCAGCCATGAGAATGATTTCAAGACGTTGTTCTTTTGCCAAATGCATTCTTAAAGGCTATCTAAAAAACACACACATTGGAAGCACACTCTCTTTTGGAAAACATTTTGCTAAAGTGTTATTTTCTAATCTGTCTGGAGAGTTTTGGGACACCCTGTAGTTCATACTAAAAGCTAGAAGACATCCTTGAACGTATTGCTTGTCTATCAAGCAATTATGAGTACAACAAGAATGATAGTCCTGACACACCTACGGTATTAATTTTTTCCTATAAGCATTTTTTGATTTGTTTTATTTTGTAGAGAATGGTTACAGCAATCACTGAACACTCAGTGGAGCATTTCTATTAGAGTATGTTTTGGACCGTAGTGATGGTCGTGAGAATCACTGAAACCTGTTGCAGTGCACTATTCGGACAGGATTTTTCAGAATGTTATTTAATTGTTCTTAATGAAATCCAGAAGAATGCGGTTCACAAATTACAGAGTAGCGTTGCTGCCTCACAAGTCCAAGTTTCCAAGTTGTATTCTGAGCTCAGGTTGCTGTCTGTGTGGAGTTTCACATTGGAATGTTCTCCAGGTTCTCCAGTTGCTTCCCTTTTCCCCAAAACATGCAGTGGATTGGTGACTCTAAATTGCCCCAAGATGTGAATGAATGTGTGAATGTGTGTGTACATGGTGCCTCTGATGGACTGGCATCTCAAAGGGTGTGTTCCTGCCTCACACCCAGTGTTCCCAGGATTGTCACTTCCTGGAAAAACCTGTGAAGTTTAAAAAAAGAAAAAAAAGTCCAAGCTCTGGTTCCTAAGGCGTAGTGACATTGCTAATCGGCTAATTCTGGAATAAATTAACAAACACTCTGGCTGCCCGAAAGTGTGTTATGAACTTTTGAAATACAGATGGTCTGATCTGACCATCGTAGGTGACTCTGGAGGAAGCTCTGCATACCTCATAAACACACCAGGATGTTCTTCTCTTGCCAGAAACACTGTCTTTCCCATGAACAATCTTAAATATGTCACTATTGTGTTTGTGGATACATTGAACAGAAATGACAAACCATAAGAAACTGTATCTCAAATGCTAATATGGATGTGGTTAGCATGGTCTTATTTTATCTCCACTAGTAATATTCAAAATGATCCTTTTTATGGTTAAGTAGTGCTCTAAGCCTCTCATACTGTAATGATCATTTATTATAATGTGGTGTGCTGGAAGAGGCTCATTGTTCCACTTTGGGCCACACGTTTGCGCGGAAGGAACATCAAAGTATGGAAGCATCTGGGAGAAATGAGTATGAAGAACAGTGGACAGAATAAAAAAAAATCTGAGTTTCGTCACTAGTCAGGAAAATGGCTTCCAGGTTGACTGGACCACAGTAAAAGGGATTTCTTTCTTGTTATCTTGACAGGATAATAGGAACGTCCAAACTGGCCTTATGTTTGGCAGATAAGCAAAAAGACATGGATGGCTTCAGCAAATATGTGATAGATCATAGAAATTGGTGCATCTTATAAACAATATTTAATCTTTAATCAGATTTCTGCATTTTGCATTCCAATGTTTTTAGTGTGTCCACAATTACAGGTATTACATAAAGACTTTATATTTAATAACAAATTTACTCAATTGTACTTTTTTTTTTCTGCTGGCAAAATATGCATCATTATGTTCATTTTATTTGTACATTGTGCTTCTAAGTTAAAAATTCACCCAGTGTGTGGTATTGAACTGTACCTTTGCGTGTCATAACACTAAGCTGATACAGACTCAGGATGTTTTGAGCAACTGTAACAGTGTGGTTGTTCATTTCCATCTGGTGTTCATTTTTACTCTGGTGTGCTAATCTCTAATATAATCATTCCAACAAAAACGTTCTCGACGTGTTTCATTAGCTCACAATTTCAACCAGCGACCTCTCGAGAAAGCTAAATGTGTGTCGTCATTATTGCATCTAAGCTACTTCATTTCATGAACAATATAATTTATGGTTTATGTTTCACTTTACAAGTCACTATGCTTTGATCAGACGTATCTTTTTGATGAAAGTAAATGTTCATTTTTCTGTCATCACCTAAAATTACACATTTATCTCATTGTGTACAGATTTTGTTTTCTAAATCTTTCTGTATAAACTAATATTTGTGCAAAATCAATTAAAATATTTCCCAAATTTATTATACATGTTTGTTTGCATATTTATTTCCATTCTTTTTGGCCACACTTGTGTTTTCAATCCATTGCTCTGACATTTCCCAATAAAGCAAAATGTTAGAAAAATTTAAGAAAATATCATGCTGGACATGCACACTGGGTTTCCGACCCAACCTTTACATCATTTCTGCCTTTTTCATTTGTTTTGACAATATGGACATAAAACACACTTTATTGTATTTTCCAGCATAGTTTGTATTTTATACTAAGCAGTTAGAGAAATGTATTACAATAAGATTTGCCGTTTTGGAATTGTGAAGATCACATGATGATCACAGGTCATACGTTCTCCCCAATTCCAAAATGGCTAAACTTGTTGTAATGTATATCTCTGTTTGCAGATATATCCACTTTGAGTTGATTTGAAAAGATGTTTTTGTGGTCAGAAGGCAAAACAAATAAGAAAAGATATTCTTGAATAAGACAAATATAAGACAAAGTGTCCATGTTAGTGAAATCTCTACCTAAAACAACTAAAAACTACTGCAAGAGGTGGAGCTTTCTGATCTGACAGTCAGCATGATTGATTGTCCTGACTCTATCCTGATTGGTTGAATATTGGTGGTCCAGATTGATTCATATATTTTTGAAGCTGCCATAATATGATGAGTGCTTTGCCAAATATTACAAAATGGTCTCTCACCCTCCTTTTACCAAGCAAACTGATTTTTGTGGCACTCCAGAGTGTCAGAACTCAGGGCCACAGGAGCATTGACTCCAGATGAAATCTGATTAGCCTCTGAAGTGCTCTTGTCCCGTCACTTGTCGCTTCACAGCACTTCATCGGCTGAATTTTGAAAGATTCATAAACGTCACAGTTCATTTGATTTCACAGCAAAATCTATTAACAAAAAACTTCTTCTATTCTACCTTAATACCACTGTGGCCGTGCACCCACAAACGGAGGGCCACCAGGCTAATGTGACCAACCAACAATACAGTTTTTATCAACCACACAAGCTGCATGGTAAGCTGCGACACACACACACACACACACACACACACACACACACACACACACACACACACACACACACACACACACACAAAAAATCAATTCCTAATGTAATGTAAAGATATAAGATGTAATTATTAATAAAAACAAAGGGGGATATATTCAGAAGTCTGTATTTTTAACGTGTTTTAAAGACATCTTGCAAAAGGGGGGCCTTGGTCAAATGTTAATGCCATTTGGGGGGCCTTGCCCTGGAAAAGTTTTGGAACCCCTGGTCTAGGTCATGTATTTCACGAATGTGTATAACTTATTAGTCTTACTGATCTGACATAACGCTGCAGTGAAAAAGCAGGAGGGAGGCAGCCAATACCTCTGCCTCACTGAAGGGGGCGCGTGTGAGCATACGGGCTTGTTCTGCTATTCTTCTTCTTCGCGTATTACAGACAAATTGCATTGTGGGTAATATGCTACCTGAAAACAGACAAGTGCACCGCATCAGTCCGTTTACTTGTATTTTTTGCCCTGACTGCAAAAATAGAAGATTTATATATATTATAAGTGAAAACGTCTAGACTACAACGGGATTTTGTGATTTGAAAAATATACCAAGACGGCTCAGCAGACATGAACTTCAACTACTCATCTTCAAAGCCAAACTGCTTGAAAAACTTTTGGAAGCGCGAGGATAGATTTGGCTCTTAACGAACAGCGGAGACTAAATATTAGCGTCCACAATGATAAGGTAAAGGAAAACCGAGAGATTTTAAAAGACCTCGTTAATGCAACTTGCTTCCTAGCCAAACAGCAATTAGCATTTCATGCTAACGATGAGAGTACGACCTTCTAATCGTAGCAGCTCTGTAGAACTATTACAGGCTTTTGCTGAGAAAGATGATTGGTTAGCGAGACATTTGGAGACATCCACTGTGTTTTCTGGATTATCAAACAGAATTCAGAACGATTTAATTGAAGCAATAAGTGATGTGATTAGAAATGATATAAAAAGGAGATTAATGCAGTTCTATTTGTTGCTGTAGAAGACGACGAGACAACGGATGTCACAAACAAAGCCCAGATCTCTGTCATTTTGCGTTCTGTGGTGTGAAGTGAGGAGGAGGCCTGTGCAGTGAGGAGGAGGAGGAGGACGCCTGTGCAGTGAGGAGGAGGAGGAGGAGGCCTGTGCAGTGAGGAGGAGAAGGAGGAGGCCTGTGCAGTGAGGAGGAGGAGGCCTGTGCAGTGAGGAGGAGGAGGCCTGTGCAGTGAGGAGGAGGCCTGTGCAGTGAGGAGGAGGAGGCCTGTGCAGTGAGGAGGAGGAGGCCTGTGCAGTGAGGAGGAGGAGGCCTGTGCAGTGAGGGAGGCGTTTTTGGGATTTGACGATGTGAGCAGTGACAGAGGAGTAAAGGTAAGACCATGCATACACTGCTGTACAGTCCACAACAAAAATAAAAGACTGGCCTTTTTTTTATTTTTTTTTTATTTTATTTTTTATAAATAATAACAACAAAAACAATTATATAAAACAAGATAAGAAAATTTTTTTATTTTAAAGAATAAAACTACATTTGTCTTTTTGTTGTGGACTGCATACACTTTCATTTGTATTGAATGAGTATGAATTGTGGAATTGTGATGGCAAATTAAGAACACACGGAGGGTGCAGAGCAAATGCGTGCTCTCTCTCTCTGAGCCACTATAAATTTAACCACCTTCTTTGGCCAAATATGTACCTTACCTGTGTGTGTGTGTGTGTGTAAAGAATGCTGATATGGGATATGAAACATAACCAGTAGTCACTGTGCAAGCTGCCAGTTGAATGGTGAATTTATGCTTCTCTGTTGAATTCATGTATTTGTAAATCTGACTTTGAAAGAGTCAGTGCCTCCCCAGCTACAAACCTCACTGCACGACACTGACACGCAGTATTCAAACTGGGGGAAGCAGTTAGAAATGAAACGTCCTGGCACAATTGGTTTAAATGACCCCTTTTTTTTAAATGAAAAATGGCTGTCTAGCCATATTCATCTTAACTGAACATTGCCCCCTGCTGTTTCACGGTTACACCTCCAACCGTTGCCTCTGATGACAAAACTGTCAGGTATACCTAACTAACTAGCATGTATTCTTTACCTCACAAATTAACTGTAGGGTTTAAAGTTACTTTGAAAATTAGTACATATGAACCATTTTTATACCTTAAAATTTGCAGGTAAACCTCAACCAAGAGAAATATATATTTTTTTCCATTATGAGTGGTCATCTGCAATGGATTTTTATAATTGTGACAGTTATCAACTTTATCAGAGATTCTTAATAATAATATTAACCAATGGTGGAAAGTCCACAAATTCTGCATTAAAGTAAAATGCAGGTGAAATTCCGTACCCCAAGCCTTTGATTATGTGCAGCATTGCTGTTAGTGTAATTCTTTTTCTCTGATTACACATTCCAAGGCTATTTAGTCAAGATTTACAGTTGACGTCAGTGTTCATTAAGCTTATCCATGTAAACTCTAAATTCATTTATTAAACTGCAAATAGCCTATGAAATTATGCTGTTAAACACCATTTACTCATGAATCAGTTGAGCATGAGAAAATCTGCATTTACTATTTTGATGTCTGTCTTCATGGCAGCAATAAGTAATAAGATTCATAGCCTATCTGAGCAATTTACCATGAAATGAGACTGGAAAATAAACAGCCTGCGTTGGTGCAATTTCGGTTTCCTTGAACCAAAAATGGTGTGGATGAATGTGAACTATTGTCTCTATGGCAACGTTATATTCATAAAATGCGATGTGTTATCGATTTTGTTTATTGAACGACTCTAAAATGAATCCGTCACCCCAACCGCACCCTCACAACACATTAAAATAAGAAAAGTCCAATAAGATAAACCTAATGTATTTAAGCTTCTAGAGTGGTTTATATTATAGGGTGCTCAATGTTTCTGAGTGAGTTTAACAAAGACACATATTTCAGTTCAGAAGAATCGGTTCATCAAAGTGCATCACAATTCATCATTTTTCATTAAAAAGTTCTCTAATATTCCTGCTGTAAAAAAACAAAAAAACCAAAAAAAAAACCAAACCCTTATAGAATTTGTAATGGTTATAATGGGAATTGTATTGATTTGAATGGAAAAAGTCCCTGTGGGTCTCTACTGGTAATTTGTTGCTTTCTATTGATGGCATGATGTATCTAGTGGATATCATTAAGGACCAATAATGGTAATGGTTTTGATGGTTACTTGATGTTTTGTAATGGTATTTGCTATGGAAACCTTTCAAATTTCTGTGATTGAGATATATATCAAGAACAGTAACTGAGAGAAAGACCAATTTTAACAGAGAATCGATGGATTAGATCTATTAGAAAAGTATGTCAGGAAACCCCAAACATCTTTAGAAATATTTAGGCTTCTACCACAAAGTGTATCCATTTGCATCGTGCAGGATTGGAAACCATGCTGAATAAAAAATCAGCCATGTCACAGAAATTCGAGTGGTTTCCTCTACAAATACCATTACAAACCACCAGCTACCCATTACCAAGATGCTACCAATAAAAGGCAGCACATTACCAGTAGAGACCCACATACACCATTACAGTTCCCATTAAAACAATAGAATTCCCATTATAACTATTAAAAGGGTTACAAATTCTGAGGGTTTCTATTGTTGTGGGGTTTTATTTTTTAGCACGGAAAGCACACCCACTACTACAAGTTCCGCCCACAAATAAAAAGTTAGAGCTTGTCGTGTGCCTGTCTTCGAATGTTGTGTAATGTGATCTGCTAGTAGGTGTTCCCTGATGTGGGTATTCCTTGTAATGGGTGTGGTTTGTAGTTTTGCAGGAGTCCCACAGCTCCTTCTGCCTACCTCTGCAAAATAGAACCTTCATGAATTTATTATTTTACGTTTTGTTATTATTTGAATGGCCACTAGATGTCAGTAGCAGCCAACTTTTGTCATTTCAAACGGCTTATCAAGGGTCATGAACCCCTTATGCAATACAAACATCTACAATTATATAACTAGCCTCTTCGTGGTAAACAAGTGAATACGATGATAATTCAATTGCGTTGAGTTATTGAAATACTCCTTGTCTTAAAAGTCAACAAATAAATACTACCCATACTACCTAAGGTAGAGATCCTCCAAAAACTATGCATTTGGCCATTGCTTTTAAGACTACATCTGCATGCATGCATATTAATACATCCTGCTCACAGTATAATACAAACAACCAAACATAATAAATACTTTGCTGCCCTGAGCTTCCCTAAAGCGAAATCCTGTCCAAAGACTAAATGTTTAATTCAAAGCCTTATTTTGCTTCTTTTAAGGGCAGAAGCTTCTCTAGTTCATTACTGTCCTTGAGATAAATACATCAGTGAACTGAGTACAGACTGTTACAGACACTTTTCAACTCCTCTTCACTGAGTTCTTTGTTTAATGCCAAAGCTAGCTCTGATTACATCCAAAGGCATGCCTTTAGCAAATAGATCCTGCTTCATGTTTTTTTTTTCTCATTAACTGCCCGACTTTTGATTCAGTTCATTATAAAACAAATGTTAAAGACTGGACCTATAGGTCAAGAAGGTTAAGTGCCAGTTGTTCTGAATGCTGTTATTCATCAAACTGAATAAGGCCTTTTTTTTCTATTTTGTATTATTTTCAATTTTTTTTGCATCTTTTCCATTATTGTCAAGATAATCCGACCCCCCCCCCCCCCCCACACACACACACACACCCTCGCTAACAATTTGTGTATTTTCCTGTTATATGGGTAACAAGTTTGAATGTAACAGGTTTGAGTTATTTAGCATCGATTTTGCAAATACACAACATGTGGTTATCTGGCATCCATGCTAATGATGTGATATTAAACATATTCTTATGATTTACTTTACTTTTTAATGAGCCAATTAAAAAGAGACAATTTTTGAGACAATTTGCTGAAGGGGCGTGGCTTAGTGGTTAGCATGTTTGCCTCACACCTCCAGGGTCGGGAGTTCGATTCCCGCTGGGGCCCTGTGTGTGCGGAGTTTGCATGTTCTCCCCGTGCTTCGGGGGTTTCCTCCCCCGTCCAAAGACATGCATGGTAGGCTGATTGGCATGTCCAAAGTGTCCGTAGTGTATGAATGGGTGTGTGAGTGTGTATGTGATTGTGCCCTGCGATGGATTGGCACCCTGTCCAGGGTGTACCCCGCCTTGTGCCCGATGCTCCCTGGGATAGGCTCCAGGTTCCCCGTGACCCTGAAAAGGATAAGCGGTATAGAAGGTGGGTGGAGGGATGGACAATTTTCTGAACAGTGTTGTACTGTCTAAGCAACCCTGGTAGCTTATACCGCTATATTACTTAAAATAAAGGGCAAAAAAGCATAAGAACTTCTTTCTTCTTTACACAATCTTCAGGAAATTCAGATGATGCGAATTCCTGCTGAACATGTGGAACTTGTGGAATATTCCAAATGCACAATCATGCAGCAGGGTTGAGTGAATGTTTTGGACCACTAAAATGTACATTTTTCAGAACCTAAAGTGTAGAGGATCAGCCTTAGCGTTAGCATGAAATGTTAAAAGGATACACCCAGCAATGACAAATTAATATGGATTTAATGAAGTATTTTAATGATTATATTTCAAGGTAAAAATGAAGTTATAGTCAACTGAGGCAGGCAAAAATGCTGTTTTCTAAGCATATACATAAGTTGTATTAAAGTTTTCAGTTATTTATCTGAATCATGCATCCAGGGTGTTGTGAACACTTGCCTATGTACCTACAGTATGTTTAAAATCTGTTTACTTTCCCTACATAATTAAATATACTATCAATGGGCCACAAATGGCACCCAATCATGGGATCACCCATAACACACATTCAGTAAAGTATCAAAAACAGCACGTTTATCACTCTACACAACCTCACTATCAATCAAACATGAATAGACTTTGATTTCTTTCAGTGTGACCCAAAAAACTACAAGACTCTTCGATGGTCATTAATACTGATTCTGGGGGGCCTTCCTACTTTCCAATTAGATGAGTTTACACTGAATAGAGCTGATTATGAAAGCACAAGCCCATAATTTAAAAAACGCAAGGGCATATGAAAGCCACTTCATAGACACACACACACACACAGGAGGTTCGGCAGGTGTCTCTTTGCATCACCATGGTTACCTCATGTTCTGGATGTTTGTTAGAGTTTTTTTTTTCTCCCAGGATATGCTTATTACAAGACATTCACCTTTACACCCTAAAAATAAGCACACAGATGGAGTTTACCCATCTGTTGATGCTGCGTATATAAATCGAATGAACACCATGGGAATGGAGTTGGAGTATGTGTTCAGGCTTCAAACAGAATATGCTATATGCTGTGGAAAGAAATACGCGTTTCATATAGAATCTGGTTTCGTAGCTTATTCAGGAGGGCACCGCCTTTAGAAGTCACAACCTGTTCGAGAAGGACTGGTATGAAGTTCTCCCTAGCACATAGTTATGATGCAAACATGACAAATGGTATGCCATATTCTTGTGGTTTCCTTGTGCTGGGATGTTTTGGTAGGTATTCTATAGATCTAAACTAACTCCATATGTCTCTCCACAGTTTGGTGTTGTGTCTGATTAAAAGGTGCTAAGGGGAGCATGGGGGATTAGTAGTTAGCATATTTGCCGTGCACCTCTGGGCTGCGGGTTTGATTCTTGCCTCTGCCCTGCATGCGTGGAGTTTGCATGTTCTCCCCGTGCTTCGGGGGTTTCCTCTGGTTTTCTATCCAAGTCCAAAGATGTGTGTTGTAGGCTGATTGGAATCTCCAAAATCTATAGTGTGTGAATGGGTGTGTGAGTGTGCAGTTGTGCCCTACAATCGGTTGGCATCCTGTCCAGCATGTCCCCTGACCTTTCTTTAAGTAATTTTAGTGTGCGTCAATGTATGTCATGATCAGAAAAAAGTTGGATTTGTCATAAAACTTGCCTCGGGTGTTGTCACTGTTTGTAGGACTACCAGACCGATACAATATAACTCTTTTCTAACTAGGTTAGTTTGGTGTCGCTAGTCAACACCAAGGGGAGGCCCAGCTAAATTATGGGTTTAGCTGCTACAGTGCAATGTAAAGTACATTATTTTTCCTTATGCTCTGCTCATATGTTCACGTAAACTGGAACTCATATAAACATTTACACACCTTGTTTTCCTGCTCAGCATGAGAGGATGTTACTGTTTTCAGTAAGTTTCAACCCCTTTACTGTTTAAAAAAAAAAAGAAAAAAGAAATCGGTGTATATCCATTTACCCCTCACTCTGACTGTGCGCTAGTGTTTGGCAGAATTGCGAGACTGTCAGCCAATAAGACACGGGTGTTTTTACATATTTTCCTGTAAATACTATCTGATTGGTCTCACCTCCATTCAGTGTAGATATAAAATTACAACACCACTGTCTTCTTTTACTTATGTTCAGTTACGTAGTGACAAATCGCACCAAGTGGATTTGGGGCTGAAGAAAAAATCTTCGGGGCTTCAGACCCGAATGCAAAGGCCAGGTTACACCCCTGGCAGCCGTGGAAAACATAATTTATTTTAAAAATGCATTTTACTTAATACTGTTTTCTTGACAATAAATTTGTACCGCAAGTAACGTAATTTCATTTCATGTAATGCGTTACTGGGTTATCAGAAAAAATAATCATAATACAGTAATGTGTTACTTTCTAATGTGTTATACCCAACTCTGGTTATAAACTGATGTTCCCTCACAGCCTCTCTTTTTTCTCCGTCAGTTAATAAGAAGAAAATATGCCTCATCATTTTATCGAGAAATTTTAAAGCTTTCCATTCTGAAGACTTTCCTGTGTCTGGAAACGTAAAATTATCTCCGAGATTGGAGACTTCTAAAAATGTTAAACATCTCCTCAGAAAAGCATCTTTCATTCTGATTTGAATTTTGTTGCAAAGGCTTAGGGTCCATGGAATGGATAAAGGCACTATTCTACTGTTTTACAGGGCAGCCATTGAATCCATTATTTGTTATGGTATCACAACATGGTTTGTTAACCTGTCCGTTAAACTCCAAAACCTGATTAGAAGGGCTGGAATAAATTATTGCCATCATCTTGCCCTCATCATCTCTTTTGCCCTCATCTGCCCTCATCTTCTCTTCAGAAGAGGAGACTGTGAGGAAGCAGAGCCTTAAAATCATTTGTGACCCAAACCACATGCTTCACAATATATAATGTACACACCTTCAAATCCATAAAATTTTAATCAGGTGTTCAAGATTGGGTGCCAGTGATTAGAACCTGCTTATGGAGTGCAGGTAGAACATGTATTAATTAAACTTGAGTCTGGCAAGGGCTATAAAAAGATCTCCAAATTATTTGAAATACATCATTTCACTGTAAGGAAAATAATCTACAAGTGGCTCAGATTTTCAAATGACTGCCAATTAGTCCAGGACTGGCTGTCCCAGCAAATTCAGTCCAAGAGCAGACCGTCTGATGCAAAAAGTCTCCAAGAACCCCCAAATTTTATACCAGGATCCGCTAGTAATTCTTGCAACTGTTTGTGTCTGCATCATTTGAAAGAGTGCTTGATGATAATGTGAGGCTATCTGTCCAAAGGTTTAAGTTGAACCAAAGGTGGACCTTTCAACAGGATAATGATCCTAAGCACACTCACAAATCCACCAAGGAACGGCTCAGTTATGGAATGGCCTAGTCAAAGCCCGGATTTGAATCCCATTGAAATGTTGTGGGGGGATTTGAAACAGGCAGTACATGCAAGAAAACCATTAAACATCTTGCAACTGAAAGAATGTTGCATATTAGAGCGGTCAGAGACTGGTAGACAATTATGAGAAATGCCTACAAGAAGTTATTTCTGCTAAAGGGGGCAGTACTAGCTTCTGAGGCCAAGGGTGTACTTACTTTTTCCTACAGAAGAATATCACATCTATTGATATTTCTATAGAGTAAATGAAATAAATAAAAGCTGTTTTCCTTGTGGTTTTGTTCAAGTATATCAACTTTTCAGGCACTGTGTATATATATATATATATATATATATATATATATATATATATATATATATATATATATATATATATATATATAATACATACATACATACATACAGAATACATTTTCTTTAGTTCCATTATCGATCAAATTATTGAACAGTAAGAGATGACGTGTGTGTGTGTTTGTTGGAGTGTGTGTGTGAAATGTCCTAATGTAGGATATTTGTGTTCTATTTAAGTCTAGGGTATTTGTGTAATATTAGGCAACAACTTCTGACCAATCAGAATCGAGCATTCAAACTGCTGTGGTCATTACATAAACTACAGTATATCTATGTTAGTATACATTTCCTGTGAGAGACAGAGAGATACTTTTTCTCCACTGAGAAACAAAGGATGGTACAAACTTTTGCAATTAAAATGTGTATGCATGCATTTTAAACAACTTTGTTTAAAAATGTTAAGCTCCCCCCACCCCCACCCCCCACCCCCCGCATCACAATACCTTTCGGGATTTCACTCTAATTAAAACATCCAAAGCATGATAAATTTTAGAACTGCAGATAAACAAAAGACAGGAAAATGAGTTTTGTCTTTCAGTAATATGAAACTGATGAACTCCCATCATCCCAAATGTAAAGAGACAACACAATACCACAGGTTTCATGCACAAGAATACACCTAGAGTTGCTAGTTTATTAGGTATACTAATCTATTAGAGAATAAACTGACAACTCGGTGTAGATATTTACCCCAACATAACGAGACATTTAAACAGAATATTCAGAATTCATATATCTTTCAAGCTGTGTTTATGAACATGACACAAGCAACAATGCAGAACAGAGGACAAAACACTGTCATCATCTACTGAAAGCCTGTTGTTTATCACAGAATAATAAAAAAAAATCAATTTCCAGAAACACAGCACGAGTTGGAAAAATCAATTTACAGTCCCTGCACAGCGACGTGACATCTTCTGTTCATGTGCTTGTGATCTTGCGTGGCTGTATGAATATGGCTGCAAACACACATCAAGACACCCCCCCCCCCCCCCCCCCCCCCCCGTGTGTGTGTGTGTGTGTGTGTGTGTGTGTGGGGGTGGCTATGGTTCTGCATAATCATAGATTGATTTAACTCCGATTATGAATAGATCTGCATGCAGAACCTATTACACAGGAATTACTCATCAGATGAGACATGGCTGATTGATTAGCGTAGGACATCCTGATATTTGATTGATGTTTAAACATACCTTTCCATTGTAATCTTCCTATACAAATCCAAAGCATATTAATACGTGGAGGATACATTCTGATTATAAATTACAGGAACGCACTTGCAAAAGTATTAGTGGTATACGGTATTAGGTGACATTGACATTCTCACATTATCACTACTGATCATCAGTCCGCAATAAGGAAAACAAACGCCAACATACTTGTATCCATGTGCACTTCTACTTCACACTTGCTACACTTATGTCCAGATAATTACTGTGTGGATGAGGAATTATTGCTTTTTGGACAGATGGCTGCTGAACCCACATTCAGAATGTGGCGTGTTGTCCGTAGGTGGTCTCTGCTCAGCAAGCGTGAACGCCACATTAAATTACAGCTCATGCAAAAAAAAAAAACTTCCAAATTATGTTGTTAAGAGACCTTATTGAAAGTTCTATAAACAGGGTTGCCAGATCAAGTCTGACCAGATAAGTTGGAATGCACTCAATTCTGTTAGTTTGTAAAGAAACCATGTAGTACTGAAATTATATGCTCGCAGAAATAAAGGTACCAAACTGTACTTTTCCTCATCACTGGGATGGTACTATGTAAATTATCCATCCATCCATTTTCTGCACCACTTATCCTACCCATGGTCACAGTGGAGCCTGAAGCCTGTCCCTGGTAACTCGGGCCACAAGGCGGGGGACACCCTGGATGGCGTGCCAACCCATCGCAGGGCACAATCACACACGCATTCACACATGACAGACAATTTGGAAATGCCATTTAGCCTACAGAACATGTCTTTGGACTGGGGGAGGAAATCTAGAGGAAACCCCCGAAGCACGTGGAGAACATGCAAACTTCAAAATAATAATGCCCCCTTGTTAGCTGAGCTGTATCAGACACTGTACATCTGACGATCCTCTGGAATCTGTGGCTGGGGATATTGAAACTCCTGGTTGACCTTCCCAGCCTGTTACTACCTGTACAACAAACCCCACCCAGAAAAGTGAATGTGTAAGGGTTTTACAGTGTATATTGTACAGTTTACATTTATATAGCGTTTTTCTAGACACTCAAAGCGCTTTACATAGTATTGGGGTGGGGGGGTCTCCTCAACCACCACTAGTGCGTAGCAACCAACTAGATGATGTGACGGCAGCCATAGTGCACCAGGACGCCCATCACACACCAGCTATTAGTGAAGAGGAGAGGAGAGTGATGTAGCCAATTCAGAGATGGGGATTATTCGGTGACCATGATAGAGAAGGGCCAATGGGGGAATTTCTCCAGGACACTGGGGTTAGACCCCTACTCTTTTACGATAAGTGTCCTGGGGTTTTTATGTATTTTTTTCCTAATGTAAAAATGAATGAATCATGGAAATGAATCACAAGTGATTTTTACATGATTCATTTATTTTCACATGATTTTTTTCATATAATTCATTTGTGCCTTTTTTTTTCCACAAGCGATTTTTTTTTTTACTTGATTCTGTGATTTTTTTCACGTTTATTCACATTTATTTTAATGAGATTTTATCACGTTATTTTTTTTGTGATTTTTTTACGAGTTACATTCATGATATATATATATCTATATATATATATATATATATATATATATATAATTTTTTTTTTTTTACATGATTCTTTTATTTTCCACCTGTGAAAAATTAATATTGTAAAAAATAATGTGAAAATAAATGAATCAAGTAAAAATCACTTAAATGATTAATTTATGATTTTTACATGATTATGTTTTAACATTATTTTTTTGGAAAAAGATTCATTTTTCATATGTGGAAAATAAAAGAATCATGTAAAAAAAATCACTCGTGAAATAACGTGATAAAATCTTACATGAAAATAAATGTGAAAAAATCACATACGAAATACCGAATCGAAGAAAAAAAAATCACTTGTGAATACAAATGAATCATATGGAAAAAAAATTCGTGTGAAAATAAATGAATCACGTTGTTAAAAAAAAAAAAAAAAAATTCGCGTGAAACATAGCCTAAAAGGCCATATGTAAACCGTTTATATAGATTGCAGGGAGTCCACACAGCAGTTCACACAGTTCACACAGCAGTAATAAAAGATGTACAAGTGAGAGTCGTGTGCAGAGTCGCTTTAGGACAGCGTTCTGTTTAAGAGCAAAGAGCGCGCGCCTCCGGAGTCCAGCTTGCAGCGCGCGCGTTTCTCTGGAGTTCGAGCTCGAGCCGGCATTGTGTGACAGCCAGTTCACATCATGTGACGGCGGAAACCGGGGGGTGGGGGGGAGAAAAAGAGGAGAGAGATGGCGCAGCGTGCGCTGTAAAGAGCATACAGTTCACAACACCGGTAAACAGCGGGACGGCTCCATGTCGGGGGGTTACGGGGGGAACAAAAACAACAACCCCAAAACGCACAGCACGCGCACGTGGGTAAAGCTCTCGAGCTCCTCTAATCTCAGCTGTGTAGCATCGTAATCTCGCGACACAGACGGAAGACTGACTGACGGAGGAGCAGGAATGAATTCATTAAATAAATAAACAAACAAACAAACAAACAAGTAAGTAAATAAATAAATAGATAAAGGCTCGTCTGCCGCGCGATGCTGCTGCGCTGATCTTTAGGAGGCTTCGGGATTCCGCGCGAGACCGGAAACCGTGGAAAGAGAAGAGAGAAAGCACTTTGATTTGTCATGTTGCGTTTGGAGCGCGGAGTATGTTCTCTAAAGCCTTGCTGAATAGATGCTGTGATTGGAGCGGAACTTTCATGCTTAGCTCGTGAACCGGAGATCATGTGGACGCCGACGGAGGACGAAAAGCTCGGAGTGGGTGAGTGCTGATCCCGTGGTGTGTGTGTTTTGGGTGTCTCGAATGTGCCGCAACACACTCGCAAACACACACTCAATGCATTTGTCAGCATGCAGCACAAACTGAAGGGACAGCACCGGAATAAGGATGCGCACCGAACACTGCTGCAGTGACAGCAAAAACTAAACAAATGCCTGGCGAGCACTGCGCGCGCGTTCTCTGCGGAATTTGTGCTTATAAAGCCGAGTAATATTTTGTTTCCGACCATTCCGAGAAGAAGGAGAATGTTGACTGCTATATTTATTTCATATTTTATTATTAAACACGCTCTGTTGTTCAATTCTACACGGATTCGGAGTGCGTCGTGGTCTTTGAATGTCATGATGATTTCTGACCGCTAGAGGGCGCCCAGAGCGCTCAGCCACCTTTCCAACAGGTGCACAGCAATGAAAATGCAGCAACTTAACTCAGCAAATATTCTATTTTATTTCAAGATATGTAATAGAATAGATAGCTTGGTATATTTATATCGAATGCTATATAATTGCTGAAATCTACTAATCCGCAATTTTGACCTGCACCAGCAGCAGAATATTAATGAATGAATCTATCATCTATGTCGTGAGCTATAATAATAACACAATAATAACTTGTTAAAAAGAGAATAGGAACACTTTATTCCACTTAATTCCAAAACAGGAAAAAAAAAAAAAAACCTTGTTAAATATCACTTAACAGGTATAACCATGTTTTTTAGGATACATTTTCACTCAATTTGTACAACAGTCTAATTAATGAGCCACACCAGCCCCTGAGAATCTACAATAACATCATTACTAAGAAAATAATAGAGCGCTATGTCTGTTTTGGGATATGCTTTGAAGTTTTAGTCAGCCGTTTGGTGTCGTGCTCTGCTGAGTCATAAGACAAAATGGTAGTGTGCACATCTGTAAGTATATCTTAGCAAGTATTTATTACAAGTGACTAACCTAATGCGATGTGCAGTGACAGTTCTGTCTCGAACAATTCTACATCGAAGTACAAAACATAGTAAACTGACCTTTGTGTTGGCTTATGCATCAATGATGGAAAATATCATCAGAAACAAAAAGAATCTGATCATAAATAGACAACAATTGCATCAAGCGTATATATTGTGGTACATTTTATATCTCGTAGAAATGTTTAAGTATTGTGGTCATATTTGGATCATATTGCCAACTGATGTGTAAAAACAACAAAAAAACAAATAGCATTTTTAACTAATAAAATTATTTAACATAGAAAAAGTTTACGGAACAATAGATGTTCACGCCCATTTATTAACTTGTTAATGTGATTAAAATTGTAGTTTGGAAACTCATCATGGACTAGATGCCCTCAGAAAAGTATTGTGATGTATATTATTGATATCAATGTTGTATGGTCATATGGCCCATCAGTAGTTTGCTTAATTAATTAAATTAAAAATAGTAATTGTATAGAATTCCATCCTTCAAATGTCCAACCTAAGTCACCAAAAACAAGCCGTCCTCTCATTTGCAATATCCTGCTCAGGGGAGACACAATTATAACACACAGAATTTTCTCCCGCCACAATTCTGTTACCTAATGTGATTTATGCTCAGAACTTACATATAGTTCCAGGTTGCTACTCAAGTTGAACCCTTTCTCGCAGTACACTGGCATTCCATTCCCCCGCGGAATGGAAATCAACTTACCGTATTTCAATCAATATAACCAAATGAATTATTTCAGCACCATTAGTCTGTTGTTATAGAATAGTCAGAACACTGTTGGGTTTCTGTGTGTAGAGTGTCGTGACTCTGTGTTTAGCTGCTGCTGAGCAGGGCGATGGGAAAGACGAGGGGTGTGAGCTCCCTGCTGGGCAAATGGACAGCTTTTTACTAAAGCTTTTTTGAAAGTAAAACACTGTATACAACTGCGACAAAAAAATGATAACAAACCTAGGTATAAAAAAAAAGCCCTGATTGTCTACTTTCATATGAAGCATTAACCACTACTGTGGAGTGTGACATCACAAGTAAATTCAATGCTGAACACAGGCACCCCCAAAACAGACCTCTTTTTGGGCCTCTGGTAAAAAGAATCAAGGGAGTCATTACTTATGCAAGGCACTGTATGTACACAAAAAAGATATTTTAAACTGCGTAGTCTTTGCCAGCCATTTAACACAAGAATACGCACAGAGAATTAGGGCACAACAAGGCAGAGCATTGCTACCAACAAGTCCATCTTTCATAACAACGGAGGGTTCGCCTCTCAAGCTGATAGGAGGAAAGTCATGGCTGCTCTCCAAAAGGTCTCCCAAGTTTCTGGCTCACCATAGAAAAACAGCCATTCTCACTACACTGCTCCTGAATGGCTCCTTTGTAAGGAAGAAAGCAGTGTAAGCCTCAGGACTTCGAATGTAGCACAGAGTTCCCACCACCGAAGCTGTTTTTCCCCACCAGGTTTTTAAAAAAAAAGATTTATTTTGCCCCTGAAAGCCGTGTTGATGCTGCTGAGTGTTGTGAGAATGTTAATGTGACGTGACATGTGTTAGATGTTGTACCTGGAGGTCAGAAAATCTTAATGAATACTTAATGAAGATGCTGCAAGTTGTCAGCACTAAGTCGAAGTCACTAATCTACTTTAGTGATATGAAGCAAACCCTAATAACTGCTTATACTGAAAGTTATATTTGCTAATGAGATTCCTGTGTGATTGTGTAGAGTAGCATGCCTTTGGTTTGTTTACCACAGAATGGTGCAATTTGAAGTAAAATCGAACAAGCTTGATGAGCCTGGGTTTCTGGAATGTCCTTCTTGGAAATAACGTACTATCTGTTCTCTCTGCAAGCTTAACAGAAACAAACGAGTTAACAGGCAGATAGCTGCAGCTATTATGGCCCCTAATTGAATCTGTATTGGTTGGAAGGCTATCATAGCTGGCACACGCAGACTGTGGGCTCTTTTTCAATATTCACATTATGAATATTCATCTTTGCTTAATGAAGAGGCTGAGCTCAATTAGCGTATTACAGAAATGGCCAGCGGGGATATGGTACTGTTGAGGAAAGCCACGAGAAATTGGCTATTGTTGCTCACTAGATCATTAAATTCATTTGGAGCTATTCATAGTCTCTAATGTTCACCTTAGTATCACAAGGCATGTAATTGGCTTTGGATTTGGTCTGTTTGAGCTTCTTGATTGTTTCAGGCTTTTGGTTATCTGAGTGATTCTGTTAATTTCAGCATATATATTTCATGATTACTTACGGATTTGAATTAGATTACATTATGTTAAATCTTTGTATGAATTCTGCAGTGCGTTAGGTACAAAGATTCTTCATCAAGCTCTTATTTTGTTTTCAGGAGCTAGCAGTGAAATCTGAAAGTTGTCCATTATGTTTAAGGTTGTTTACATTTTTTTTTTCTCCTTTTAAACACCACTGGCAACCGCTACCATCTCATGGGAATAATGAACATATAACACCAACCAACAAATTAGCACCAGAATCAATATACTTTATTTCAATGTAAACATTTGTTTCAGGATTCAGTTTTCTTTTCATTACACATACTGAAATAATCCTTAATTGGACATCAATGGTTGTCTTTATTAGACTTAATTTGTAGAAATTCATAACATTGTGGAATATGCAAATGTAGTTAGGGTTCATACCTGCTGTAGCTGTCATTGTAATATCCAAATTTAATCATCTTGCAGGATCACGCTTTGTTTTGATTGATTTGCTTTTTCTTTCTAACGAGCTCTCAGTATTGACGGTATGAAAAGACAGGACCTATGGCAATTAAAATATTTGAGACTTTTTCAAAGCATCCACAATTCTGAAATGACAAAGTATTTAAATATTTTCTAGATGCAAGCACAAATAGAAGTGGTCCAGTAGTTTCAGCTGAAAATGCAAAATTGATTAAGTGTCTAGCCAAAGGTAACTAATTAATCCGATCTTTGGATTTTGGAATTCTGGGTGTTGAACCACCCAAACTCTCCATGTAATAAATGGTAAATGGTCTGCACTTATATAGCACTTTTATCCAAAGTGCTTTACACTGTGTCTCATTCTCTCTCACTCACTCACTCACTCACTCACTCACTCACTCACTCACTCACACACACACACACACACACACACACACACACACACACACACACACGCACGCATACACGCATACACACCAGTGTTAGCAGAGCTGCCATGCAAGGCGCTAACTTGCCATTGGGAGCAACTTGAGGTTCTGTGTCTTGCCCAAGGACACTTTGGCATGTGGAATCATGCGGGCCGTGAATCGAACCACCAATCCTATGATTAGTGGACAACCTGAACTACCAACTGAGTCACAGCTGCCCTTATATACCGCCTATACACCTTACATACTGCCCCTAATACGGACTGAAAGAGATAGTGAGAGAGAGAAAGAGAGAGGTGTTCTGTTTATGTGTACTGATTGACAAAGGAGTGGACAGAATGTATTTGATGTGTACTTTTTGGCCTCAGTGCCACAGACTTGCTTAGACAAAAAAATGCTGATGAAGAAATATCAATGAGAAATATTGATGTGTCGGATACTGGATAAGGGCAAAAAATACCATCCTATCAGTTTTCTATCTAACCTTTTACAGAGTTAAACATCTACTATTACTCCTTTGGGTCAAAATGACTTCCTGTTCATGACAAACTAAGAACATATCTGAGAACTGAATGGATGCTTGCTAGCATCCGTGGGCTTTATATGCAAGACACTAAATTTATCATTCATTGTGGAAATTTGACAGTAGTGTTCTGTCTGCACGTAATCAGAGGGACACTATTTTAATTCAAGAGGGAATCAGTGAGCTATCGGCCATTGGAGGGCACAGAGTTGTAAGGGTACTGTCCAGGGTCCTGAATGTGTCTTATTTATGGCATCTTCCACTTTGATATGTGTCTTTTAGGAGTTTCAGCCAATCAGGTCCTTTAGTTGTTCAATATTAACCTAGATCTTACAATGGACATGACATTTAAATGTAAATTTTACAGACAGGAATGGAGCCACACCACACTTTGTGTTTTATCGTGAAATATAATGGCCATGTGTACAACATGGTAGGAACCTAGAGATGAGCCAGAGATAATTAATTCTGCAATTCCAGTTTACTTGACAAGGCAACATGAGAGGCTAGGACAGTAAGCAAACAGCATATTTGCTATTTTGCATATTATGTAGCGTGTTTTAAGATTTATGTAGTATTAATGGTTGTCTATGAATACACTTCACTAATGCACACAAGTGTACAACGAATAGACTCAACATATGATCATATTGACCCGGAGAGATAGGCTTATATGTTGATGCACACGACTTGCTTGAAGTTGGTGTGAAGGAAATTAATAGTTAAAATGGAAGACTGATAGTTTTAGCCTCAGGTGCTCCACCTATGTGCCATGTTCTGATATTTTTGTATACTTTTCTGGCCACAAGCTTCAGGATCTTGAAAGATGCAATCTTATCTGATCGTCTCGCTGGACTTCAGTGTATATACACAAACATATGTGCACCAGTTTCCAGCAGTAAAACCAAACTTTGTAAAACCATGACAGAAGTGAGCTTTTTGCTCAGATATAGTCTGACTGGATCTAGGAAAGGTCTGTGGTTGGTCATCTACAATGCCAAAGGGTTCTTTTTGAGAATGTAGGCAGTTCTTTGCCATATTAGTGATGACTAGGATTCTCTAGGGAAAGCTATGTCTGGCTTGTGATTCTAAGAGAAACTTAAAAACCGTTGGAATGTTTTTGGTCCGATCAAAAACAACTCGAAATATGTGAAGACCTTTCTCTATTCAAACAGCTCAATTATCATAGAATTTGAATGTCTACTGGTGACTCATACATTTTGTTTTGGTCACACAAGTTTTCTTGGGAGGCTGTGAGGGACTGCACATCCAGTCCCCTTCACTTGCTATTAAACTTTTAGACAATGCAAATAATGATATTACTTAGTTTTTAACAGCCACCTAAGCTTTGAGAAAGCTCAGACCCCAAAGCGCTCCTCAGTTGTAGACACATTGGTGAAAGTTGCAACAAAACCCCCAGGTCCGGGTCAGGTCCATCTGAACCTTAGTAGAAAGCCACCAAAGTGCCACTTTAGACCTACCATTCACCACATCTACAGCTGGAGAACCTGATTTACTCTGAGGCTCAAGGTAATATAGTCTAGCCTTCCAGTTTGTTAGCTCACGTCACATTGTTTGCTCTCTGGAGCGATTGGTTCATAACTGTTTTCAGGGAAAAATCACAATTAGTTCTGAGCTGGCAGATAATAAAGCAAATAGTAATCAGTAAGCTACTTGACTGGAATATCTGAAAAGAAAGGCACATGCCAGGCCTTTGATCTGGTTGGCTTGACTGAAGTTTGATGCCTTGAGGCTGTGTTACTCTGCAAATAGTGTTCAACATTGAAAGTTGCTGGAATGTGATATTTAACCCAGGCTTTGATTAGGGAAGAAGATCATAAAGGAGGATTCCATCTATAAAACATGTTTAGAGAAGGGAATTTCTAGAGCTACTTGAATAGCAAATGTCAAATGTGACATGTTTCAGGACTAGGGTAGTGAATATTACACTATAATGGGCACTCTAGGGATGAGATGTATGAAAAACATAAAAGGGAAAAGCAGTCGTGCCTGTACCAGCATCGGCTTTAGTCCTTCAGTTCAATGAAAGACAATTTCCAAGGTTTCAGGGACAAGTTATCTTACATACAGTCCTGTCCTGGCTAAAGGGCCGAAAGCTTTGTGGGATTCTGCCTGAGAGTTCCGCTGTTGTTATGGTAACAAATAAGAAAGAGAGGCCAGCCCTGTGGACTTCTGGCTCAGGGATTCCAGCATTGCCATAACAACCCTGTTGATGGAGTAAAAAATGCAGCTAGATTGGTGCTGTTTAGTAAGCAAGCCTAATTTAATACAATGCAAACATGCTAAATAGCAACCACACATACCTAGAACTGTAGTGTACTAGTGGTTATTTGTTTTGATGAGATAGTGATGGTGGCATGAGCTTATGAAAACAGTACTTTTCTTCTGTAATACATGGTAGCATGGCTACAAGTGGGCTCCAGTGGAACTGGTGCACTGTTTTGGCATGATAACCAATATCAGCAGTAGGGAGTGTTCTGAAGGATCTTTCAGAAATGCCTTAACTGTTCAGATCCAGGCGAATTCCTCCAATCTCAATCACTGTCGTTCCTCATGCAGTAGAACACTGCATCAAACATACAAGTAAAACTACTGAGCCTAATGAGGGACAATAGTTGCATTGTGCTATCTAAAAGAAAATCTGAAGGCAAAATGTATACATTATGCCCCTTTAGGTAAAATCGCCACTGAAGAATTCAGAATTGATTCAGTATTTACAACCAAATATTATTCTTTAAAATGCTCTGCTATGTCCAGTCTTATCTTCAAAGGGCCGACGTATGTCTTTCCAATCAAGCAGGACCCACACATGATAATCCATTGAAAGCCAAGATCAGCTGATTAAACCTGGTGGAATCGAGTGTGGCTCCTACTTGGCTGTAATGAAATACTGCACCCACACCGGCCTATTTCGGATAAGATTGGACACCCCTGTGTTAAGATTATGTTCCATTACTCTTGCTTCCCTACGGTAGGGTGTTATTATAAGAAGAACTCCAGATTCCAGGCTGAACATATACCTGTATGTGTAGCTGCAATTACTCATCATAATTGTGGTATACTGTTTTGTTTTTGTTTTTTGTTTTTTTTTAAAAGGTCAGTGGAGTCACCATTATGAATCCATATTTAACCATCCCAAATGTCAAATGAACATTACCCCTTTACATTTGCTTAATCACATTTTATTGCATACCAGCTACTATGGTGAGAACCAGGATAAACTATTATTAAGAATTTTTCCCAGCTAGCTACACTGTTGAGTTTAAGGATATCAAGTTGACAGGTGACGAAGTACTGGAGTAAAAATCTTATTTTATCTTAGTTTTCTAATCAGTTTGGTTTGTTAGTAATATGGTAAGTTCACTTGATGGCAAATAATTAAATGACACATATTTTTTTTAGTATATTCCTCATCTCCTCTGAAATTAATCCCTGGCTAAGCCACTGTTAAGTACCCATGAATTAAGGCTGACATTCTGCACTTTAACCTCATTAGCACTGTGTACATGCAGTTAATAATGTACACTGTTAGGGTTTGCTGGGGTTCAGTCTGTGAAAAACATAGTACTCATTAGTTCACTGTTGTTGTTGTTGTTGTTGTTTTTTAACATTCGATCCACCTTAATCAAGTCACCAATTAGCAAAATCCCTCCTTAGTTAATTTCAATAAATTGTAGAGTAATAATAAACACACACATACACACAAACCTGTAGAAACAGACTACTCCTGTATGTCTTTACAGGCCTGGCATGGTGGGTTTATTTTTTAATAACGCTGGTCCAAAAGGTCCTTTGGGATAGCGGTTGTTTGAAGAACCCCACTGAGTGACAGTGCTTAGTAAAGTAGTGCAGCTTTAATTTAGCAATTTTCCCAAAGGGTCTGAGTGGCATGCTGGTAGCAAGGATTCATTTCTTGCTTTCTAGCCTCCCTAAAAAAAAAAAAAAAAAAAAAATCCCCGGTTTGCCTTGTTCTGCGCTCCGAGAATAGAAGTCCAGAGTCAGCTTTTACAGAGAGGCACTTTTGTCTGTTGAAATGTGACACTGGCCTCCCTGCCTATTGATTAGGACCAAGTGACTTTGTTAATGGCTGTGTTGTGCCTGGCTTTGGTGTGTTTGTGTGTCACATGTGATCATGTATGTTAGAACAGGTCAGATTAGCCATGTGGTCTAATGACCATGTACAGGTCTGCTGTATTTTGGTCCGTAATTAGTGGTGTGTTTCCATGTCGATGTCTACCTGCAAGGCAGTGTATTCCGGCTTTTTAATACATTCTGTGCTTGGGTTTTTGCTCTTAATAATGACATACTTTAGTCTGAACTCGGTGCAGTTTTACAAAAGAATAACCCAGTAGGACCTTTACTTTTTTTTAACAGGATAATTAGCATTTCAGGGTTTGAGCTTTGACTATGGGAAGTACAGCTGTTAATGGTTTTGAAAGCTTAAAGAACCTCGACTCAGTGTGATCTCAGTGCTTTCGAAACTACCTGCAATGGTTAATTAGTATAAAAGAATAAAGAGGCAGGCAAGTAAGGTCAAAACCAAAAGCGGACATTACAGGCAAGGTATATTTGACCTGTCAAATTTTTGACAAGTCACGCAGGGTGTGTACTATTTATTTATTTATTTATTTATTTATTTATTTATTTATTTATTTATTTATTTATTATTTTTAAAAAATTTTTTTATTTATTTTATTATTTTTTATTTTTATTAATTAATTTATTTTTTATTTTATTTTTTTTAATTCAAATAAACCTGAACTTATATTTAGAGGCTTTCATACCTTAGACGTTTTTGTGAACTGGTGAGTGTGTCGTGTGTTGGAGGTGTCATAGGCCTTCATACTTTCACATAATGTGATTATGTCTACTAGGAGGGAATGAAAAATGTAATGAAAGTCTTGTAGAAAGTATGGAGAAAGTACTTGATTTGATTGTGCTGAGGGTAACTACTGAACCCTGGGTTCTAAATCACCAGTACGATGCCATTAGATATTAAATATACGCAGTGTATGAGACAGTTTGGGATTTTCAGATTTTCTTTTCACTGCTTGAAACTGTCTTGTTTGAGAGCACATGCTTGAGATTTCACTGCATGAGTCAGTGTTAATGCTCCCTTGTGTGTTGTTAATATGTGTGTCCTGTTGCAGTCTATTTGGCCTGGGTTTTCTGTTACCATGGCTTTGTGTCAGAAAAGAGAGTTTATCTTGTAGCTCAGTGTAGTGATTTCCTTTAACTACAGACTCCAAATTAAATTGAAATAGCTCCTTTAATAACCATCATTAACAGTTTTACCTAACTATTCCATTGTCAGGCCTCACTCCAGGTGACAGTGGTAAATTCCTCCAGAGCGAGCATGGCCTTGAATGGCTCTAACAGGGGGAGTTCTGTTATTCAGAAATAGTCTGTTATAGGATGGTGTCATGTGGCCTTATGTGAAGCTACAAGTTACTGTTAGCACCCTTTGTTAGCAAGTTCATTATTTTCTTATAATGTCTTTAAAGTTTCTTATAGCAGTGAAGTGTTTTTATTCCTGTTATACCACATCAATTTGTCCACATCAAAATTGTTTGTTTATTAAAGAATGACGTTTAACGTTGTGGAACGTCCAGAAGTAAGTCCCTGTAATCACTTATGTTTTAGCAGTCATTTCCTCACCAGCCTCTCTTTTTCTCTCTCTTCTGAAGTTTGTCATGCTAATGAGAGCTTTAAAGCCCTCTGTCCAGAAGAAGTGCTGACACTGAAGTCTCTTTCCATGAATACTAAATAATATCAACAATTACACCCATTTAAATGGAGTGTCCATGCAAGTCCCTGAATATGTTTTTACTGTAGGAACGATAACATATTAGAATAAGGTCATTAAATTAATCAACACCTTCTGACCAATCAGATTTGAGAATTTAACAGCGCTGTGGTATAATTCTGATGATCAGCACGTAGAGCTATCTACAGTAGATTTCTAGGTGCTACTATGATCCTGAGTGTTCTTCAGTTTGGCACAGAATAATATCTGATTATTTATGACACAACTTGCTAGGCTCATTAATGAAAACAACCTTAGGAGTGGAGAGGAAATGTGTGGGAATGTGTAAAAGGTCAGTGAACATGAAAAAGAAAATTACTATAAATTATGAACAAACAGCTCATGTGCTTCCGCTTCTGATACATTTCACCCTTCTCTTATATCATATTCTTCAGTTACCCCTGTGTGTCATCCTTCCTTCCATCCACAGCATCCCCTGTTCTGTCATTATTTCTGATTCCTCTCTCTCTCTCTCTCTCTCTCTCTCTCTCTCTCTCTCTAAGTCTTCTTGTATTTCTGATGATGAGCAATTACAGTGGCCTGATTTCCTTCCCTGCTCTAATGGAACTCTGCTGGGACATTAAAGAGTATAAATATTTAAGCCTGATTTGCCATGCACAATGATAATACGCTGTTATCGTAAGGGTTACCCAGGATTCCGTGAACACACTGACGCACCTCTGCTATAATGATTGTGTTAAGTCAATTATAGTCACCTGCACAGCGGGCCATCTATGTTGCATTCATCTATTTTCCATTTCAAACTGAAAATGGGGAAACACTGATGCACCTTTTTTTAATGTGTTTTATTGACATTTAATTAAGAAGTAGATCAAATATACAGCATCACGCAAAAGTCTTAGGCACATGCAAAGAAATGCTATAGAGCAAAGATGCCTTCAAAAATAAATAAGTTAAATGTTTCTACATAAAAAAAAAAAAAATACTATCAATTGCAGTCCTAAACAGTACTAAATTAAACAAAGTGACTATTTAGTTTGACGATCCTTTGCTTAAAAAAAAAAAAAAAAAAAAAAAAGAGTAGTCTCTGGTACATTGTGTTTTTTTGTCTGAAAAGTGGCCTCTTACGTAATATGCTGCTTTCTTTACTGATGTACAAACATGTTTCTGTAACATTTCATTTGTGCTGGAAAACTAATGCTTTAAAATCATAAAATAAAACTCTATAAAAGCTATATATAAACTATTTTTTTCTACCTATTTCAAGACTAGAAATGAAATATTCATGAATCTAAAAAAACAAAAAACAAAAAACGGATATTTTACTGTTAGATTTTGAGACCTGTAAAAAAAAAATAAAAAAAAAAAAATACATAGATACATTAAGCCAATTAGCTAACATTACTGACCCAGCCAGCCACTCACCCTTCTTCTTCTTCTTCTTCTTCTTCTTCTTCTTCTTCTTCTTCTTCTTCTTCTTCTTCTTCTTCTTTACCCATATTAACTGAAATGTTTGCAAATCTCAGGTAAAATCACAGTTGTATAACAACTGTACACCATAACTTTTAGGTGATGAAATGTTTCAGAAATTGCAATACCAAAGGAACAGAGGAGAAATATGAGAGCTTTTCTGGATTACTTAATATATGAAGAGCTGCAATAACTAAAATCGATAATAATCGATTATGAAAATCATTGTCGACGAATCTCATTATCGATTAGTTGGTCTGCGCGGCACGGTGGTGCGTTTACTCATTACGTTACTTCTGTTCTGAAAACACGCATTGGAGAGTAAATACTAAAGTTGTGTCCCAAATGACGTACACTTACACTATGCACTGTGCACTCTACCATCTAGTGTGTGAATTTTGGAACGGTAATATCATCTCAAATGGAACACTAGCATTTTTTTTTACTAACCAGGAGTATGAACCGTTTCCCAGTCATTGGCGCATGACATCAAACGCATGTAATGCTATGCCGCTAGCTTTAGCAGAATACCAAGCATCAACGAAAATAAATTTCTTGTTTACTGTTTGTCAACGTTACCTTTTATACCCAACATGACCTCAGTCACCGTCAGAAGGAGGCGTAACGCAGGAGAGCACTTTATATTAAATGTCGCAGAGAAGACTGTAACCTGTAAACTTTATAAAGTGGTGCTTGTGTAGCACGGAAGCACGACAGTGATGCACAAGCACAAACATATTTATATCCAAAATGTCCACTGTCAAGGGCTTGAAGAAACTGTTGCGTGTTGCTTAAAGCACACCTATTATGGTTTTGAAACGTGCCTAATTTTGTTTTAAAGTTCTCATACAATAGATTTACATGCATCCACGGTCAAAAAACGCTTTCATTTGCTCATAATTTGTACTGCAGCATTACCCCCAGTGTCACAAACGACTCGTTCAATGAACTGTTCTAAAGGATTCATACTAAACTCCTCCTTTCAGAGAGCATACTCTGCTCTGATTGGTCAGATGTCCCAGTCTGTTGTGATTGGTCTACCGCTGTAAGTGAGCAGCCAATGTAGACCAGAGGCGTTTTTTTTTTTTTGTGTTACAAACCTATGTAGGTTTGCACAAGAAGTAAGTCTAGAATTACTATCTACTATATGTATTATCAGTGTTTATATTTGTCATTTATTTATTTTAAATAAACTAAAAAATGGTACTGAAAGTTGTGTATTTGCTGCCCCCATCAGGTCCGGAAGAATTGCAACCTCGTTACCTCCATTAGAATCGGTTCCAATGCTAGTGCAGAAAAACAAGTACCCTTACGTTTTAAGAATGTTTGTACCGAATTATCGGATCTCGTGACATCCCTAGTCCTGATTATTCTTGTAACAGACTTGTGGCGATAAAATTATTTGTTTGTTTATACTGATTGAAAATGTCCGAAAGGTTGATTTTCCTTCCGCTGGCGAAATGGAACACCAGTGTACTGCGAGAAAGGACGATGGTTAAGACTAGGGAAAAGTTAATAGTCATGAGTGTTCCTATATCTTATCATGAAGTCTAATGAAATTCCTCTCGCTTAATAGAATTCTTAGAAATTTTATCTGAAATTGGGTGAATATGTACTGGATCCCCCAGGTATATTCAGGGAAAATGTGCTAAACAAGACATGGCAGATTGTTTTGTGGTCAGTGCAAGTTAATGAGGCCAGAGAGCCATGGGGAATTGTTATGCTGCACCCCATATGGGTAACGTTTTATAACTCAGTATTCGTCTGTACAGATTCCTCCATAACACATTTGGGGAGTGGGAGGTTGTTTGGCTTCTCATATTATCTGATGCTTTTGTTGATTCATGTTACTATGAAGAAATCTTCAAAAGAAGTGTTGATGATGGTTTTTTAGGGTTCTCAAGGTCTCAAAAATGATCACAGACTTCATTAAGTATTTATTAACGAGGGCTGCTGTACTCTAAGCCTGTCAATTCAATGATTTCTGAGCAAAAGTAGAACATATTGTAGGTGAACATGTTTTCACTTATCAATCCTTGAGTTTTGGGGTAAAATAGATAGCTCTGTCCATATTTTAAATTTTTATTACCAATATACTGTAATGTGCTTTATATGTAATATGCTTGGAGAAATTTCCTACATGTGAAGTCCAGTTCCGTTCATGAACATTTACTATTGCAGTTCATACTTAGCTAGTTATATAGCTCTTGCAGGCATAACACAATTACATTTTACAGGAAACATTATGAATCCTGAGCTCAGACTACTCTCCGTTGTCATGGTAGCGCTGAATGGCACAGAACTACACTACCCATCAGCGCCAGCACATGAGCTGACTAATGCTGTGTCCTAATCCGCCTACTATCCATCCTTATTAGCATCCGAGATGAGAATGTGTGTCCCAAATCGTAGTATGTTGAAGCGAAAAGTGAGTAAGTGTGGATCCGTGGGCACTTTTTCAGCTAATATTGTCCCTAACTCCTTGCGCGAGGGAGGAAGAGTTCTGTGATGGTTTGCTTTGGAGAATACAAACATGCCGGACGAGTGTAATGCCATTAAGAGAGTCGTAAATGAAATGTGGAAAAACAAGTCAAGGGGATGGTAAATTAAATTATGTAGTATAAATAATATAAGGAATAATGAATGAAGAAAAGCTGAACTGTAATGAGGAGTTTATTTACTAGTTCGTTTACGTTGTCCCTGTTTACGGTGAGTGTGTGTGTAGCTAGGCAACAACGTTCTCTTCCATTATATGACATCTTAGTATGTCTCAGTATTGCATACCCTTTTACTAGACACTCAAATGTATGTACTTTTTTTCTTCAAAAAAAAGAGTACATACTTTTAGTGCACAGTGTAAGTAAGTGAATTGAGATGCAGTACAAGTCACATGCCTTACTAATCACACTCTCCTGTGTCTTGTTAGGTCTCGCTAGCACCACTATTTAAGTTTCAGTTTTTCAGTGTCTATCAAGCTTTTGTTGTTGTCATGTGCACCATGTTATCGCTTATAGTCTGGATTGTTCTTTCCTTGTCTCCATAGTTACATAGTGTTGATGCTTCTTGTGTTCACACTTTTGCTTGTTTTGTTTGTATTTGCCACAATAAATTACATTACTTGCATCTGCCTCCACCAGTGATTCGTGACATCTGTGTGGAGTTGTCTGTGTAGATTTCCTTTGGGGTCTCCGATTTCCTCCTACGTCCCAAAGCCATGCTGGTAGGCGGATTGGTGCTGCTACAGTAACTTGCCCCTAGGAGTGAACAAGTGTGAGAATCCACTGAGATCCTGACTAGGATAAGGCACTTACTAAAGATGACTAAATCAATGAAAAGGACAATATTCATTTGCATTAGTGAAAGTTCTTTATATTGGAAATTCTTTAATTGGAAAAGCACTACCTTGGTATATCCTGAAGCTAGAGAACATAATCTTATAATATTCTTCTAATATCTTGTAATATCAAAAGTAACAGTCAGTATCTGGTGTCTCCTCCAGCTGCTTTAAGTATTACCGTGCATCTCATCCTCATGGACTGCACCAGATTTGTCAGTTCTTGGTGTGAGATGCCAAGGGATGAGGTGCCACTGCAAGGATGATCAGCTGTCCCTCCCATCTCCCTGTAAATATGGTGGTGGTTCTTTAATGTTTTGGGGCTTTTTTTCTGCCAGGGGACCTGGACATTATGTTAGGATACATGGCATCATGGACTCTATCAAGTATCAACAGGTATTAAATGAAAACCTGACTGCCTCTGCCAGAAAGCTTAAAATGGCCTGTGGTTGGATCTTCCAGCTGGTCAATGAAACATAGAAATGGTTTACTGACCATAAAATCAAGGTCCTGTCATGACCATCCCAGTCCCCTGACTTGAAACCCATAGAAAACCTGTGGGGGGAACTGACGGGCACAGTCCACCAGCGTGGACCTCGAAATTTGAAGGATCTGGAGAGATTCTGTATGGAGGAATGGTCCCAGACCCCTTGCCATGTATTCTCCAACCTCATCAGGCATTATAGGAGAAGACTCAGAGCTGTTATCTTGGCAAAGGGAGGTAGCACAAAGTATTGACTAAAAGGGTGCCAAAAGGTATTTTTGTGATAAACCTGTATTATGTTTGCAGTTGTTTGATATCCATGAGAGCAGTGTATTTTTGTGATTTCTTTTACACAGAAGATCAGAAGGAGAAACGATAGACAAATTTTCACAGCCTTCTTTGCTCATATTTACCATAGTATTTTATATATTTATATATATATATGTATGTATGTGACTTGGCTATAATTTTGCAGAGAAATGAACTAGTTGTATTAGCTGGGTACCTAATTTAACTAAAGCTGCTTCGAGAAATGCTGGGCAATATGTATATCATATATTGATAGAATATTTATTTATATTCAATAAAGCAATAAAATCTCAATTTTAAAAATAGATTCTTTCTGCAAAATGTAAATTGGACGTTACAGAAAAATGTGGTATATCTTTTTATTATTATCTGCATTATATCTCTCAAGAGCCGGGTATTCACTGGTATTCAGAGCATGAGTGTCGGCCTCATGAGGCATTGCTGCAGGGATCTCCTCACACTCCTGTGCCTGCTGGATTGCGTGTGTACTTTGCGAGTGTGTGCTTAATTTACTGTTACTACTGACAAGGGCAGCTGTTAGCTGTGTGGCCATGGTCCCATCGAGGCACAGGGTGATTTCAAATTTACCTGCACGATATGAGCCGTTCTGGTTGTATGTTAGTGATTGATTATTGCAGGGCTCAATTGTGTTTCCCACTGTGCTGAAAAGCATGGTACAGGTTAACCACTTAGACTGTGCGTGTGGGAATTCATCCTGGGTCACGTCCTCCATCAAGCCGCGGCGACATTTTTTTCATCAATCACTTTTCTTGCACATGTGCTTACTGTGCCTTAATAATGAGTGCACTGTGAACTGTGAATGACACGTGGCCTAGTTAATACTCTGTAGCATTTATTTTAGCTGTTAGGTAATGCAGTAGTGCTAAGGGTAGTAGTGTATAGAGGACAGGCTGGTGTAAATGATCTACAGGGTCAAAGCCCTCCCGCTCTTTCAAGACAAGATTTTGACATCCATGTCATCTTATTTACTGTTAACAAATGGATTAGAGTGGTTATTTTTTACTTTGGTGGAACCACCAGATGACAATGTATGAAGTAGAGGCTTGCGATGAATTCTTTCTAGCCCAGACTGTAGATTAATGCAACCTATCATAGACAGTTTATTTTTTTTACAGTTTATTAGAAAAAAAGAGAAGAAGATAGAAGTAAATAAAGTAAGTAAAAGTCAGACATTTTTGGGTTAACCCTTAAAACCATACGTGTTTCACTAATCATTATTACATATAAGGGTCATTAGCACCTCGGAGTATATATGTAACGCGGAAATGAGTGAAAGTATTGTAGCATTTTCATTGTCATTTCAGTCACCATAACAAAATTAAAATCATCATAACATTTTATCATGCATAATTTTCATGGCTAAAAACAATATTATCAAGTAATATGATTGTTGCACCTTCTGCGCTTCGCCCGGTAAATTCAGCATCTGGCTCATATTCGGATCTGGATCATTCGATACGCTACTCTCAATAGGTTATTATCATGTTCGTAATGATCAAAATCAATATTTGACATGTTCGCGGACTGCTTCATCATCAGATCCACCATCAAACGACGCTAATATTTGATTAGAAACTTGTTCTGCAGTAAATCACTGAGCCATGTCAAGTTTTGTAACGTTTCTTTTATGTCTGGGATCATTATGATCGACACATTACATCATTGTTTACCAAACATTCCCACCTTGAGGAATAAATATGAATTGCACTTATTGAGCCGTGAGAGATTCAATATTGTTGCGCAGAAAAAATATACTTACACTATGACATACCTCGGGTCAGTAGAGAATCTATAAATTATTTATAAAACAGATATCATTTGACAATGTTATATTTTTTATTGTTATATTGTTGATAATAAATAGATTTGAGAACTGCTAAGAAGGTGGCGATCTAATGTGAACAAATGAACGAGGGGGAAGGTGCTGGCTGACGTCCCGGGTCGCTAACCCAAGGTATGTGTTTAAGGATTAAGAGACTGGGGTGAAAAATAAGATGCTGTCTGATAGTTTACAACCCTAGTGCTGGAGAAAGGAGGGTCACATAATTTTAATATTAAAATAATCATTTTAATTGGCTAAATTGTACTACTATGATTATTCTAAGCAAAAGCACATTGCCCTTTATTCATCAAAGCTGCATAGAAACAAGCCGTGCCATTGAGTGCATTCTGTTGCTAGTAGAAGTGTTCGAGTCGTGAGAGCGGGTGTTTTTTTTTTTCTTTCATGTAGGCGAGAGCGAGTGGTCAGATATAAAGCTCAAAGGATAAAAAAGGCCATGTTCATTAACATGCGAGCACACCGGGTGCTCGCATGGAGCTGTGCAACACTTAATACATTTGTTCTTTCATCTTCAGTAACTGCTTTGTCCTGGTTAGCATCACTGTTGTTTAAATGACTAAATTGTTATAATTTAGGAAACAAAACCACCTCACTTTGCAGGCAGGTGTCGCAGGCAGGTACAAAAACTGTGGCAGCAGATGGGAATGGTCAGAATTTCTTCAGTAGAGAATGGGAATGTGATTTAAAAATGGTCCAGTGCACACCTCCAGTTGCTAGCTAGCTACTACCGGTATCAAATGAAATGCTCAGTTGGGTTAAGGTCTGGTGATTGATTTGGCCAGTCTTAAACCTTCCACTTTTTCTCCCTGATAAAGTTCTTTATCAGATGATCTTGTATGTTTTGGATCATGAGAAGATGCTTTCTTTCTCCACACTTTGGTTTTTCTATCACTGAGGTTAATCTTGGTTCCAGAGTTTTTGTGGCTCATCTTTGTATTTCTTTGCTAATTCCAATCTGGCTTTCTGATTCTTACTGCTGATGAGTGGTTTGCATTTTATGGTATGGCCTCTATATTTCTGCTCACAAAATCGTCTCCGAACAGTGTATTGTGATACCCTCACTCCTGCCCTGTAGAGGTTGTTGGTGTTTTTTTTTTTTTTTTTTTTTTTTTTATAAATTATTCAGCTTTCACAATGTTTCTGTCATCAGGTGGTGTTTGTTTTCCTTGGATGACCCATTCAGTGTCTGTTGCTCAGAACACCAGTGGTTTCTTTCTTCTTCAGGACATTCCAAATTGTTGTATTGGCCATTCCAAACGTTTGTACTATGCCTCTTATTGATGTTCCCTCTTTTCTCAGCTTCAAAATGGCTTGCTTTTCTCCCATAGAGAGCTCTCTGATCTTCATGTTGGCTTATCATTTTTAATAACAAATGCAGTCTTCACCGGTGAAACCGAAGGCATCTACATATAAATACCAGGTAATAAAGGCTGAAATGATAAACCCTCTACTCATATTCAGCTTTTGATCTCAAACTCAAATACAGTCTACAGCAAAAACAAATGAGTCGGCCTTGATGTTCCAGTAGTTTCAGAGGGGACTGTGTATTTCTTTGACAAGTAAATCAAATAAATATACTGTATAAGATAAGGTTTGGGTTTTAGCATGAGACAACGGTAGCTTTATAGCCAGGACTTTGATCGGTGCACTAGACATGCACTTAAACTTCTAATTCTAAGATTCTACCTTAACATGACCCATGTGCCTACCGTAAAACAATTCATTAGATTTTTTTAATTATAAAATGATCAGTAAGTGTATGAATTACTGTAGAGGAAAGTGTCTTTTCCTGTCCTTGCTAATAAACCTCCCTAAGAATGAACTGTCGATCAAGTTTCCTTACACTGATACCACTTATAACACCTTCAGGGTTCTTTTCTACTATACAGAGTAGTTGGAATTGGATTTAGCAAGGGGCTAGCATGAGTTCAAGACACTTAGGTGTTAAACTTTAGCATAAGTAGCCAACATCAAATGGCATTAGTATGAATCTCACAGGCATTCATGTCGGTTTTATGATAAATCCCACATTATAAACTCTGTAATAAAAGGTTGTTGTAACAGGACAGTTTATCTCTGATTTGAAAAGGTTTTGCTACTGTTTACTTTGTGAATCCTGGCTTAGCCACGTAGCTACCTGAAGGAAACAAGCTTCTCTCTTTTCAAAGGAGGAAGGATAAAAGGTTATTAATGTATTACACATTCTTTAACATGTTTACTAGCTTTAATTGGCAATAAGGAACAATAACCTGAATGCAAATTGTTCGTGTTAGCTCGGAGGCGTGCTACATTGTTCAAGTGAGGGTACTCAAAGTTTTACATTTACATTCAATATGTTTTTGCTCAGTGAAAATAGATATTGTAATTGTTCTGTTGGGTGATTCACAGATGCAGAAAAGGGAAAAAAAATATGAAATGTTAATGAGGTGTGAAACAGCGTCGTTTGTCTGTTTGCCATCTTGTGTAATGCAATGACAGGAATAGAGAGCGTGACTCCAGAATTGTGGGTGGGAAGCGACGTCAAAAACGAGTTCCAACCGTGACCAAACACAAATCACTGGAAGATGAGCAAATGAGTGAACACTCTCTGGAGAGTCGCATGACACAGCAGTGATTTAATGTGAAGGGAATGCAGTGTGAGTGTGTGTGTGTGTGTGTGTGTGTGTGTGTGTGTGAGAGAGAGAGAGAGAGAGAGAGAGAGAGAGAGAGAGCAAGAAAAGTAAATACTGTAATGAACCAATCCCACCAATCCTCACAGTACCTTGCTGTGACTATGATGTTACTGATCCCATACTGACATCTTCACAGTGATTAGTCAAGCTTCTCTGGCCAAGACATGAGTAACATAATACAACCTGGGACTAAATTGGGCTTGAAATTGTTTATTAGCTTTTTTTATTCATAGAGCAATTAATAAAAAGCTAGTAAATAATTAAAGACTGAAGCAACATGCAACATACATCTTTGGACTTGAAATCAGCGGGCCGTATTCAGAGTTGAGTTCTTCACGTGTAGCGAGGATTTAATACTGAAATTGCTCACATGAGTATTCATACCTCACTATTCAGAAGTTACATGAGTCACAGCGTTATGTATTTGGGGTGCTGTTTACCTTAGAGGTGAGTCTCAGTTACATGCAATACTGACCTTGGATTTTAGCCCATTTTTCTTGTCTGAGGGAGGAACAGTATTATGTCCAGTGCCGCTGTCTGACAGTTCGATGTAACCACAATATGTCGAAACGAAGTGCATATTTTGGGACGTAAATACACTCCAAAAGCTAAGGAATGCCACATTTAAAATGACATTATTTATTAACTAATAGTCTTGCACCTTCAAAGTCCACAAAACGTGTTTGTTTTTTGGTTTGTTGGAGGAAGCAGCAATTTAATACCTTCAAACGAGCTGTAAGCATATCAGAGGAGTGCTTGTGTTCACGTTTCCTTTAAAGGAGAACGCATGAAATAAACACAAACATAGGCATTATTTGATTCATTTGACAACTCCGAAAGATCATTAAAAGGCATTCCGTACGGGATTTCCCAGAGGGTTTTTTGTGTTTGTTGTAGCCAAAAAAAAAAAGCTTGCTTTTTTCAAAGATTTTTGAAATTGAAATTGACCTCTTGAATTGGTGAAATTACAATTGTACAAAATTGTTCCGCATGGTCTTTTGCAGTGATATTTGTTGGTAAATGAGACCTTTTAGCTATACTCATATTCAGTGCACATGAATCAAAGAGAGCTTTGGCTGAATGCATGTTGTAATGACATCACATGATGTCTCTTGGCCCAAATCTGTAGAAAATCTGTGGTAATTTTGAAAAATTGCAAGCTCCTCCAAATATTCAGAAGATTGGTTGATTTTGCATTAATATCAATGATCGAAAGGGTCGGAAAAGAGTGCTAAAGCAGATTGTATGCCACACATTCATTAGTTTCATGACCTCAACATAGTATCTCATGGCTTCATTCAAACTGTGCATGCAAAATAAATAATAGGAGGTGCTGGATCAAGTGCTGTTTTATAAGCTGCTGTATAATCATATTGCATATTGTTAAATGAAACCAAATTTGCTGTGAGTGATGTAATAATTACAACTAGGATAGTTCTTGCAGTAATATATCGGTAATATACCTGACTAGGTGGTTATTTCAGTGCCATCTTCTTATTCATATGTAGTCTTTTTTATTTTTTCATTTTAAATTGTCTTGTGCCTTTATGTTACACTGTATTAAATTTGACAACAAAAACATACACATAAATAAACATAAAAACGTTTGTCTGCAACTTCGGTCTGCATTTTCTATCCCAGAGTGTTTTTTCAGGATTAAAGGCAGGGTGGGGATGTGACCACAACCAAACAAAGCCTAATGTCTAATGAATACCTCCCTGATGGATATTTACACTTCCCGTTGCCTCAGCAGAGGAAAAACCATCATTAAGGACAGTTCTCACCCTGGCTTTGATCTGTTCAATCTGTTGCCCTCAGGGAGACGTTACAGGTGCATCAAAACAAGGACTAGTAGATTTAAGAATAGTTTCTTCCCGAAAGCTATTACCATGATAAACAAACACATGTACTGAGTCCACAGCATATGTATATATTGTCTCAAAACTGTGCATTTCATAGTACCTCCCCCATCCACCCCAATATCTATCTATCTTGCATATCTATCTTGCATATCTTGTATATCTTGTTTATTTATTTTGTTTATTTATCTTGTTTATTTATCTGTGTATTATCTGTTTATTCTTCTTGTGTATTGAATGTACATGTTTGCACGGAGCAAAAAGGAGTGGCTCTTAATTTCATTGTACATATGTGTAGTGACAATAAAAGGCATTCATTCATTCATTCATACAGTCTAATATCATGACATAGACAGGGCACGAGATGGCTCCTTTCCCTTTACCATAGGGGTTGGGAAAACTTCTTCAGTGCAGCGCATGACATTAACCAATATGAAAAACCTGAAGATGCATCAGTAATTTGGTTAATGATGTCAAAGACATCTGAAATATTCAGTTTAACAGCTTTACATCTCTGAGACATTTCCAGCGTTTACTGTAGCAGTGTTCTGGAGTAGAAAGGGCTCATGAAGGCACATACAGATCCACATGTGTAATATTTGTGAATATGGGTAGACATGTACAGGTTGGGTAGATAGTCATTCTCCATTGCACTGTATCAGCACATAAATGCAAACATTTTACTCAGTAAACGGCAGATGACAAATCAGTGGGAGGGACATCAGAGCCCTGTGGCCATTAATGCCAAATGGTCCAGTGTTGATTTTTGGGCATGTGTCTCCTACCTGTAAGGTATGCTATGCTCTTATACGAGTGTAGGTGAATTTTGCATGCATGTCCAGCTGAGTTTTATGTCTGCTACTAATCCGTGAGTGTGTGAGCACCATCTGGTCGTAGGGTTTTATCTCTAACGCTGTCCAGCAGCTCAGCTCTCATCCCTGTGTCACACAGCTTCATTCTGTTTCCTTCGATTTGTCCTGCAGCTTGCTTTTTTTTTGTTTTGTTTCTGCTTTCTCATTCTTTCTTTCAGTTCCCCATTATTCTTTCACAATTTTTTTTCTTTAATGTCTTCTCTAGAACCTCCTCTGTCTCTGTATTTGTTTTTTGTTCTATCTGTCTTTATTCTTTCACATGAATAGCCTTTGAGTTCTTGTCCTGTCTCTCCCTTTTGGTTTTCCTTGACTGTCCCACTGTTTTTCAATGGTGGTTATTTTGGGCTTCTGCCATTACCAAGTTGCTTTACACAAAAGCACAGCTAAGCGTAAGAAGGAGTCCAATGTGAAAGCGTTTATTTTTAACTGGGCATCAATTGAGGACTCACTGAGTGTAAAGAGGCTGGCTCAAAGGTGATTTCACATCACATCTTCCTTGCTGAGGAAACTGTTCTTATATAAAAACGACCCTGAATTGCAAACATTACACTCTTTCTTGAAGCAGATTTCCTGGATACCATTTTGCCTATGGCTTTTTGTCAGTTGGTGGGTTTATGAGACAATACTTCCCTTCTTTATACTTACAGGTTTGATGAATCCTCTGCCATTTTGGCTGTATCGTCCTCTCACTGACCCCTTTAATAGGAACACTTGTACCCCTGCTTTTATGTGGCAGCAGTGCAATGCATAAAATCATGCAGACACAGAATGGGGGAACATGCAATCTCAGTGACGTTGACCATGACCAGATGGGCTGGTTTGAGCATTTCAGAAACTGCAGAAACTGTCCCTGTGTGTTTCTGAGCACGGGTTCACACTAGCAGGCAATCAGTCACTCATGATACATAGTTTGTTGCTTGTGCCGTGCGCTGTAGTTTCTCACACTGGTGTTTGTTTCGGTTGGCGGAATGGAAAGTGACTTATCAGACATTTTCAATCAGTATAAACAAAGTCTGTTATATCAATATAAATGAAGTCTGTTATAAGATTAGTCAGGACACTGTTGGGTTTCTGTGTGTAGAGTATTGTGACTCTGTTTAGCTGCTGGTGAGCAGGTCGATACGAAAAGGGAGGAGTGTGAGCCCCCTGTTGGGCAAACAATTCGCACCTCTCCACAATAATATTGGTACAAAGGCAAAAAACAAACAGCACAACTAAAGCATCTGACAGTAAAACACCATGTACAACGTCCTCAATAAAATGATAACTTTTAAACCTAGTAGGCTAGGTTAAAAAAACAAAAAACCCCAGAGTATCTACTTTCATATTAGCAATTAACCACTACTGTGTAGTGTGACATCACAAATAAATTCAATACTGAACATAGGCACCCTCGAAACAGGTGGAGATCCCATTTATTGGTCTCTGATAAAAAATCAATACTGTTAAAAGCTCACCATGTTACCTTTGTTTAAAACATATTAGTGTTTCTAAAACCCATGAAAATTTGATGCAACACTGGAGGTAAATAGGGGCTTAATTAAAAATTAGGGAGTTGAGGTGGACAGCAGACAGAATTATGCTAAGGAATTTACTCGGACCAGTGTTTGGATTTGTTACTATATTGCGTCATGGCATATTTGCATAGAATTGAGAGAGTCTCAGTTGTCAAAATCTAGGTTGTCGGTCAGTTTCCATGCGACTTGCTGAAGTCTCTGGAAGCACGGCTCTGCGTCGTGCACTTACTTAGGAAATGAGTGGTCACCGGTCGCGTCACTTTCTATTGTGCACATGGGGTGATTCCGCTGGTTTTGTTTTCATGAGAACTCTAGTTGATTGCTCTACTTTTCTTCGGCCAGTGCCCAGTGTTAACGCTTCAGGATTTCCTGTCAGCTTTTCTTTCTGGGTGGCAGAATTGGCTAGCGATTTGCGCTTTGGCCTCACCAGCTACAGCACAGTAGGACAGGATGGTTTCCTGGCAGTGCCGTTTTGTACACACTCGCAGGCTCTTTAATTAATCCATTAACTGGGCACGATAATATCAAATGAATTCTGGCTCACAGAGAATCCGCCAGTCTTCAGAGGCAGCAGATGTACTCTGTGTTTCAGATTTCCCCCAGAAACAAATAGTGTGCTCACTAGTGCTAGCTTAATCTTCATCTCTGGTTTCTGAAACATAAGTGTAATCAGTGATTTTTATGGCTCCCAATGTGGCTATCATAATTTTTATTTATTTATTTTTTTTTATCATTCAGTACACAACTGATTTCTTGCCTTTAACATTATCCACAGACCCTGGGTGATAAACAGTTACTGTGCCTTAAGCCTGTGTAATGGAGGCTTAACCTACTGGTCCAGTTATTGAAAGAGCCGCCATCTGGACTGTAATCCTGTGTGTCCATCTATTTTGTTTTCCCTCTGCCTGAGGGAGAAATTATGTGAAAATACACACACACACACACACACACACACACACACACACACACACACACACACACACACACACACAGATAGAGAGAGACAGAGAGAGAGAATACTAGTAAAGCGGAGCTCTGTCACTTATAATCAAGTGCACACTTAAATTTTGATTGGTCAGAATGAGACATATAGAAAAGCTCTGAGAAGAAGATATATACATCTTTTTTAATGTGAGATTTCAAGAGTGATGAGAGGAAAATATGGAGCAATGCTAGTGACGTTATACATACAGTGAAATCACGTTCATGCTTCACAAATACTTTTATTTATAAGTGACTATGAATCAGAGCTATCTATCTCTCTCTCTCTCTCTCTCTCTCTCTCTCTCTCTCTCTCTCTCATGGTTACCACAGCTCTTAAATGAATTACTTTATGTTCTGACATTAAACATTAGACATTAAACAGGGCAGCTTGAAGCCAAATCAGGATTTCCTGTTCAAATTAAACTGATCCACCTTCTTATCTTCTATGGAAGCTACTGATGAAAAGCTTTGAGTACATGGCAGCATAAATGCTTTCGTAATTCTGGTGGAGATTATGTACTCAAAAAACAATTTCATCATCCTTTAAAAATGATATGAACTCAGGTATTTACAATAAAGACTTTCACAAAAATATATTAATATTATATTGGTGTTCTGGTGTATACTACTATATTGGGGGGCATGGTGGTTTAGTTATTAGCACATTTTCCTCGCACCTCTGGGTTGGGGGTTCAATTCCCTCCTCTGCCATGTGCGTGGAGCTTGTATGTTCTCCTTGTGTACTTCAGTTTCCTCCTCCAGTCCAAAAACTTGCATTGTAAGCTGATGGGTATTTCTACATTGTTTGTAGTGTGTGAGTGTGTGTGCGATTGTGCCCTGTTATGGGTTGGCACCCTGCCTTGTGCCCTGAGTTCCATGGGTTAGGCTCGAGGCTCCCCCATGAACCTGTGTAGGATAAGCAGTACGGAAAATGGATGGATGAATGGTCAAAGCTGAAAGTAGCCTAAAAGTAATTAGAATAATAACACTAATATTACTTCTACTACTCCTGTCAATTATTATTAATATTATGATTATTATTATTATAGAAATAATGCCAATTTTTGTTGAAATACATATATTACAATAAACAAAAGAAACATAAGACATGTGCCACAAAATAACAATATTATAAAAGAGAAGAAGAATAGTAAAAAATTAAAACACTGTTTATCATTTGTTACAATATATCATCAATATACAAAATGTGCAAGGTATGATTTAGACCGAAATTTGTTTATCCAATTTGTACGAATTTGAGTGCGAGTGTCTTCTCTTATGACTGCAGGTGAGGTTAAAAAAAATCCTGTAAGTGTAACTTGAAGTGACTAAGTGCAGGACTCAAGTGTGTAAACTCAGCATGGGTTTTATTTGGATGAATACAATAATCATGGTCAGGGTCCTTAGTGAAGATCAGAGATCAGACAGGCGGAATCAAACAAGGAATATCCATGAAAAAGGCGAAGGTCAAAACCAGGAAACATAACACGGAAACTAAAAAACAAGGGGCAGACTTAATGACACACATGCACAGTAATACACAAGCAGAAGAGTTGTAATAAAGAAAGTAATTAAGGCCTAACAATGAACAACACCATGGGTAACAGACCAATAAGAATGATGGGGCAGAGATCGGACCAGAACCAAAACAAATCTGGACACACGTCAAAACAAACAGCTTTGACTGCACACACAATTGTGCCACATGCTACTGTATAGTTACCCATATTATAGACCTCAATAGTCGATTATGTCACTTGGTACTTTCTGTGAGGTGATTGACTGCCATATTGGCTCTTCTTCACTCTGCTGTCAAATGAAAAGTGGTCTATGGATTTAGAGAAGCTATAACAAAAAGTCTATGTATTCGTCAAACTTCAGTTAAGCAATCAATACAATAATTATTTGTTTTTTAAAGATGAAAAATCTTCCGAATTAAATGGCCATATTTAACTGGTGTGAGCTTTTCACATTGTCCTCTGTATGGTGATTCTAACACTCCTAGAAATTTCCAACCCAGAATCACAGCAACACTTAAGATTTAATCAAGCTACCATTCAACACCCTTTACCAAACGCTTTATGCGTAGCCCATGAGCCTTTGATGCATTTGTTTTTACACGCTGTAGGTATACCTTTTGACATCTGACTCTCATGAAATAAAGAGAATGAAAATGGTTTACCTGGCCAGAACCGTGAAACCCTGGTCGGTGTGGATAAGTGGCACTGGCCTCATTAGTAAACACTGCCCTGGCATAGCGGGCGATCAGGCTGACAGATTGCGAGCAGACGGCCCCCTGAATGTGCAACGGAGCTTCAGCTTCCCATTCATGGCTGACTGGAAAATGCCACAGTGAGCCAAAAACCCACTCAGATAGAGAGAAACAGAAAGAGACAGAGGCTGGAACAAACACAGAGGAGAAGAAGACTGAATCATAAAACAAAAACAAAAGGAACAGCCTTGAGACAAGTTGGATTGGGTAGAACAGTGAGTGTACCATAATTCAAGGTGAAAACCCACCAAAAACAGAAAGGCTCAGAATTATAGCAGATGAAAAATTTCTCCAAGATACAGGAAAAAGCACAGGAAAAAAAAATTCATAGTCTTCAAGACAATTTAAAAGAACATTCTGTTTCCTGCCTTTGGATCTGTCTTGATAGTCTTTGGATCCATTGTGATGGCTGGTATTAATGATATTAGATTGGAGGCTATCTATCAACAGTTTGACAAAGAAACTTTTAGAGTTGAGCAATGCATTATATCATGGTGCCTCATTGATTACATAATAAGAATGATGTGGGGCAAACTAATAAACACATGACTGATAGGCAGCTGCATTAGAGATTTCTAGGGTTTTTTTTTTTTTTTTTTTTTTTTTTTTTTTTTATAAAGTCTGTAATGCGCTACTGGGTTTATTGCTGCATTTCCTCAGAATACCAAACAAAAGTTCCCCTTTCTTTCAAAGACTAAACTTACAGTTCTGTCATTTGTCTTTTTGTGTAATTTGTATGTTGATTGAACATTGATGTGTGAAGGGCTTGCAAGGCAGTTGGGTGGGTTGGAGTCGGGAGGTGTGTGAGATTATTTAAGAATAAATAATCACTTGTATGTGTTCATTATGTCTGAGACTATATTTTGCTTCTGCCTTCCCAGTCACTGCTTATACCTTGCTACTTATGTATGAGAAATATCAGCCCAAATGGAGATAAAATCTAGGGGGTGTTTCACTGTGTAAACATCTGATGTCACTGATAGGCCGCAGGAATCTACAGATGGAGCAAGACAGAACTCACTTCTTCATTCCATTTTGTATGTTTTTCTTAAAACAATTAGTGGTGCTGTTGTACATCGCAATCCTAACCAGGAGAAAGCAGTTACAGGAGATTCTAGCTTTCCACTATTGTAGCACAGCTATTGTACAGCAGCTAGCTGCTTGCTACTCATCTCTGCTAATCACCTAATTAGTGGTCTATACAAGCCAGAAATCCAAGTGACAATAAACAAATATAGTCTCTAGCTGTATGTTACAGATGATGTTCATTTTTTTGTCCCACTGCCTTTATCACTGGTCCATTGTTAGTGTTAAATCCGATGTACAGTTGCTGTGCATTATGGGAAGTTCTTGCCTATTACATTGGTACTATACTATATGATGATTAAATATTAGGTCTTGTCCGACCTTGACGCTTTTTAAATCTCAACTAAAGACCGACCTGTTTTCTCTTGCTTATGTGCCATTGTAATGTATTGTGCAGTATCTTTCTCTGGTGGTGTTTGTATTCATTTAAATTTTTCCTACTATTTATTATATGTTGCTTACTTTTGTACAGCACTTTGGTAAACCTTTGTTGTTTTTGAATGTGCTGTATGAATAGATTTTGATGATGAATAACCAAAAAATGTCTAGCTGTATCTTAAATGGGTGAGTTTATCTAATTTCAGTGCAAGTACTGTGGTCATACTGGGAAAGCCAACGAGTCAAATCTAGCACCACAGAGTCTTCTTCAATTTGTCCCTCATGAGAAAATTCAGATATTTAATGTAGAACCTTACAACAGAGGGTTTTCCTTTTCAAAAATGTAAAATTATTTTAGAAAGCTTAAGCCATTAAGCTTCCAAAGTACCCTTAAAAACCTTATCATGGTGTACCGTTAATACTTGTAAAATGTATTAGAACCGTTCAGCGGAGCCATTGAGGACCACAGCAGTTAGAAATTTTCACACCAAGTAGGAACACCACAGCAAAATGTTTAGGCAGGCTGTCCTTGTGGCTCAGTGACGGGAGATACTGCATGGTAATTTGTCATTTCTGTTTAGTGCAAAGGTTTAACTTGAGATCTTACTACCCGACTAAAATCCATGTGCTACCTACTCAAGTACAACTTGTATGGTGTGAGCTACTGAATAGACATGAGTTCTACTGTTAAATTATATTAAACTAAATTAAGCAGACATGAGTAAAGCTTGATTGGAACGTCTCCTGAGAGACTGTCTCAAAAGAGGAACGAAGCAAGATAGATACTACATAATATCTTTGTTTGTTATGTCTGTTTTCTTTTCTCTCTCTCATGGAGTTAACTTAATAAAACAATTTCCCCTGTACTCATAAGTATGCAAGAGGCAACGTTTCACTATATTAACAAAGCTGTTATGCCTTATGTAACATGGATTAGTTAACTTGATGCCAGGAGGATCTTCTAATAAAAGCATTTTAGTTTAACAAGCGCTTGAATAAAATGCCTCTTGTACTTTTTGGAAGAACAGATGTACAAGTGAGTGTCTCTCACCCGTGACTCTGTATGATTGACCTATTTTCTCTGTTCTAACACACCTAATTCAAGCATGGTATTTAAGAAGATCTTTTGTTTTCAAGGAGGGGAAACACTAAAATTGGGAAGGAACCAGTAATGAGAAACACCACCTCTCCAGGGTTGGACAGTTCTGTTGGTAACTCACCATTTTATTCCTGAGCTTAATAGGTTTCCTTTTGTATTCCATTGTACTACTTGGCTCCTCCTGGACATTATTGCATGTGGCATTTCAAATCAGAGCCCTGTTGTCCTTATTTGTCTCTATTATTTGTTCTAGAACATATAATGGTGGCTGCAGGACTCTTAGCACTGACCTAATATTTCTGTTTTGTTGGTTCAAACTGCCAACAGCAGTGCTGATATGTTTCTAATGTGGCAAGAATGGAGGGAACGGTGCATGTTTAGGAGATGCCACAGTTTCATTTAAAGCATAGCAGAGAACATTGGTTCTCTGTCCCAGTTTAATAAAAATTCTTGCTATTGTTCATGCACTTTCACTCTCACATGACCTAGCATTTATTGTGGCTTTGTTTTGCATATCCTGAGGCCTAACCCAACTGGATGTTTTACATATTAATACAATTGTACCATTTTATTGGGACTTTTATAGGAGAAAGCTGTAATCCAAGGGACTAATTAAAGATCCATGGCAGTTACATGATTTACTAATTATTCACTTAGCGAATGTTTGATTAATTTGAAGTATATGAGTAATGCAACATTTAATTTAATCAGTTTGACATCGTTACATTTTGACATCCTGACTGTCAATTTCATTAGTGGTATTTACAAATGACTATATTTGTGCACTACCTGCTGGGTAAGTAACTCTAAATGAACAAAGTTACAAGGCAAATTAATCACCACTTGTGTTAATCACAAAATCACACGTTCTGTTGAATTGTGTCATGAACACAGAGCTTTCTAACACTCCACCTTTTAACACAAAGGCAAGACATGAATCAGAGGATTTTAGTTCATCACAATGCTAGCTGGTAATCCTGTGAGCTGTAGAAGCGTGAGTGTGAGAATGACATACAGGCACACTGGCTTGTTTTACACTCGCTCCCATTCTCTGTGCCAAGTGACAGATTGGCACAAAACATGGCTTTGTCCAGTGCCAGGTTAGACATGGCAGTTACATCAGACAGTATTGTTGGACCCCTACCATACTTCAATACTTCAAGCATTAATTCAAACCCAGATAGCACAAATATATAACAGCATGACTTGCGCAATTTACGTCTCAACAATCTTGTTAGGATCTTGTAGATCACAATGTAGATCTTCTGACCATCTGTTTAATTTAGCTTGATTATAATGTTTGATTTAAACCCATCCGTGTTATAAGTGAGCATCCCTTCTTGGTCCCTTCCACACTCTCATCACGGGATAAGCAGTTCCCGCTCCCATCCGACAACTTTCCACAGTCATTAATCAACCTAAACGACTTTTTTGGGATGTCTTCAAGCTGCTACTTCATGACTGACTACAGGGACTGAATATTCCAACTTGCTATAAAAGGTAGGATAATTAGAACATGTGTTAATAGTGATCTAAAACTGTGTTGTGCTGACGTCTTTTTTAGTAGCCAAAGAGTATATATATCCCTTATATACGTACGTGTGTGTGTATTTGTATTTATATATATATATATATATATATATATATATATATATATATATATATATATAAATAAATAAATAAATAAATAAATAAATAAATACACACACACACACACTTTGAGAAAAATATAATATTTTTAAAAAATGACATCTCATCTAAGTAGTTTGGATAAAATTATCTACTAAATAAATAATAATACAGTATGTCCTCGGCTTGATGAACATTGGTCAGAAATGACCACATCTACAAAAATGACTTATGTACGCTGCAGTTACTACCTGGAGTCTATATATAGACATACCCCCAGACCCCCATATATCTGCACTCATACAGGCACGTCAAACAAGACGCTTACAGGTAAATCAATAGCTCCCGTTACGCCGAAAAAACAGCATCTCTCTGACTCTTTGTCCTTCATCACCCCCCTCCAGCTGGGAAATTGGTGACACAAAGGAGAAGCAGAATGTTGTTCAGTCAGGAATGCTTACATGGCAAATTCCACCTTAACTCGGGTCCTGTTGTGTTGTATACGGTACACACTAAATGCTATGCTAACTCAGCCCCTGTGCCCTACAGGGGAAAGTGAGCCTGTTTTCTACATTTGTAATACTACACCCACACATCACCAGTGACAGGATGGCTGAAAGCCCAGTGTAGTCCTTTGAAAAAAGTTACTGTAGACTGACGGAGGGAGGAAGAAGAGCTTCCTTTGGGCCAATGTCAAGATGAAAGATAACACTGTGGTCTTGTGTGTCTGTCTATTGCATGAATTGTGTGTGTGTGTGTGTGTGTGTGTGTGTGTGGGTGTGTTATATTACAGCAGTTGCATTAATGAAGCACTCACAAGCCAGGTTTCCATCCAAGTGACTTAATGGTACATTAGGCAAGATTATCAAGATTATTGAAGATTGGCGCTCTAGTGGTTAAGTAGGTGAAGTTCAACATTAGAATGATTTTTTTATTTTTTTTTCCTTCAAATTCTTGAATCCACCCCTCCCATTCTCAGCCATGTAAACAAAATGTCTCTGTCTTGGCAAGGACTAACAAGGTTTATTTTAGTTTTACTACATTTTTGGCATTATTTTCTGGGAAGCACAGCATGTTTTCTTTTTTGCTCACAGTACAAGTATTTGGCTGTGCTGAGCACTTAAAGTTCAAGCCTTTATTTGTCACATATACAGTGTATAATTCTTGCAGTGAAGTTCTTAATTGCAGCTTTTCAAGCTGTGAAAACATCATAAAGAGCAAAGGCATTCAAGTATATAAAACACGTAAACACACAACAGTGCAGGACTATACAGTGCAGAGACGTACAGGATTTTGCAGAGTTTGTTTGTGATTTTCTGATGCGATTTGTGGCATTTTTTTGGGTGGCTTTTTTTTTTTTTTACATAAAAAATTCTTGAAATTGGCAAAATTGCATTTGCACAAAATAGTTTTGCACAGTCTTTCGCAGGGATGTTTGTTGGTAAATGATACCTTTTAGCTGTACCCATGTTCAACACACGTGAATCGAAGCAGGCTTAGGCTGAATGCATGTTGTGAAGATGTCACAGGATGCACCTTGACCTGAACATCTGTGGTAATTAAAGAATTTGCAGGTTTGCTTGATTTTTGCATTAATTTTTGTGACCATGCAATCCTGGAGGGACTGGAAAATGATGATAAATATCTTTGTACAAAATTCACATCGCAAGATGCAAATGCATCTGATATAACGTACACCAAATCAGCACATTCATGTACATAATGTGTATTGTGTGTGTGTGTGTGCGCGCTGCTGGAATGAATGATAATTTAGAGCAGTCCATAGATGCTAATGGGTATGTGAGTGTGTGCATAAAAGACAGATGAAGTAGATTATGCCTGGTCAGGTTCCCATTCAGAGCTCTAATCACCTGTGGAAAGTAGTTCCTCCTGAAATGCTCCATGTTGGTTCTCATGCTGTGGTGGATTTCTTTCTTGAGGCATGTGGGTACAATGGCTTGTGCCAGTGACGGGTTAAGGATGGTGTTGAATACAGGGGCTAGCTGGTTGGTACAGGTCTTGAAGACACTACCTTGGGGTTTCAGAACATTGACAGTCCTGAAGGATCACGTGACATCATGTTCTGTGACTCTTACTGTGCTTTCTCCTCTGGCAGCAGCAACATTTTCAGTGGACGAACTCTATTCCACTGCTTTAACGTGGTGGCTAGTGCTCGTGCAATCACTAATGCTAGTGCTCTTGGCCTCAAAGTCTGCATAGAAGAAGTTTAAATCCTCTGCCAGTCCTCAACATGGGCAATATGTAACCCAGACGTTCCCTTTCCAAGGGAACTCTACGTTACGTCACTTTTTACGCTTTGGGCACGAGAATACCCACTCTGCCATACTGAAACAAGTCTGTCAAAAAAAGTCTGAACTATATATGCACAAAAACACTTCTTGAACAAACATAGAATATCTTACAGCATACCCTCAGATAATGGCTTAGAGGAAGCCACACCATCGAGTCTAACCACCTCTTCTTGAAGAGGCCCCTGTAGAATACCAGCACCTCAATTACTGGTTCTACTGGCCATATTTATTCCACAACAGAATAGACATATAATAGACCGTACACTTCCTTGTGGACACAGCTCTAGTATTGAAAATGTTCTTCCCTCCTTGGTTGAGAGACACCTAGGAGTTGGTACCCCCTGAGGGGCCAGACTTATAGCCTACACTGCCTCGACAGAGCTATGACGTCTGAAAACCATACTAGGAGTGGGTCAAAGCGGAGCTACCAGCCGCAGACTTTACTGGTTTTGATGAACCCTCTGCTCTGAAAACAGAGCTATTGGGAAAGAGGCGTGGCCTCAATCACTCCAAAAGGCCCACCCAGAAGCCTTGGGCTTGATAACCTGTCAAGATCAGTCCCGCCCTTTACTTTTAGGACCCCTCAGGTGACCTAAAATACGGCCTCCTGTGGTAGGGACTTTCCCCCTAAATGTGTGGAAATGTTCCCTCAGAACTATTATAGACTCATAAACGCCCCAACAGCCTCGACTGAGGAGTGGGGGGGGAATGTTGATGTGGGAAAATATGCATTTCCGCACCCTGGCAGACTCAAGGGAGGGAGAGATTTTTTTTAAAAAAAGTGAAAGTATCATAAGTTGGTTATCCTGACCAGCTCACTGAACAGGGATATAAGAACATCGGAGATCATTGAATAGATGATGTCCTACAGAAATAATGGGGGCAAGCACAATTTCAAAGTCCCTGATACCCCACTTTTGTCAACCCCTCAGGGCTACTTCTTCCTTCTAGCGCTTAGTATGGTCCTCGCATCCATTCTCGCGCCTCTGGAGAACTGGGATCGCAGTTACATGGATCCTAGTGCAGTCACACTAGTTTTCTGTTCCTCCCTATCATTGCTAGTCCCAGACCAAGGGCAGCTGTGGCTCAGGTAGTAGAGCGGGTTGTCCACTAATTGTTTGATTCCCGGCCCACGTGACTCCACATGCCAAAGTGTCCTTGGGCAAGACCCTGAACCCCAAGTTGCTCACGATGGCAAGTTAGCGCCTTGCATGGCAGCTCTGCTACCATAGGGGTGGGTGGGTGTGTGTGTGTGAATCGGTGAATGAGAATCAGCACAAAGCATTTTGTAGAACCGCTAAGTTTAAAAACGCGCTATGTAAGTGCAAACCATTTACCATAAGTGCATACCAATACTCAAAGCCCCCGGGAGCTTGAAGTGGCAAGGGAGGAATTCATTGAATGCCTCCAACTGTTTTTTCACTTCCTGAAACCTGTCTATGACCGTATTTACTGCATCGTTGAACAACCCAGCAGGAGAAACAGGGCATTCAAATAAAACTCTTTGTGTCTCTCCTTTATTCGCAACAAATTAAGCCACAGATGCCTCTCTGCGACCACCTAAGCAGCCATAGAATGTTCGATGGCACCGGCTGTCTGCTTCATGGCACCAAGAGACAAATCTGTGGCTCGGCGTAGCTCTGCAATCTCCTTAGGACCGATACCCTCACCAATATTGAGCTCTTTTAGCAGGTCAGCCTGATAAGCTTGAAGCACAGCCATAGTATGCAAAACACCATCAGCCTAATCTGTTGCCACATAAGCCTTGCCCACTAACTGTGAGGACACCCTGCACAGCGTGTCCTCGCCTGTCTCTTGCTCTTCCTCCAGATCCATCTGGGACCCCTATGATTTGAGCTGGCAGTCTGCCTCAACAGCGGCCAGCTCCTTTCCCTCAAGAGGGAACCAGCTGATCCCAGAGTTTTTTTTATGGAGAACTTCTCACAGTGCATGCAGACAGCCCCCTCAAGGACTTGCTTTGCGTGCTCTTCCCCCAAACATTTAACACAGAAATTGTGCCCGTCATCCTCCATGAGAAAACAGGAGCATCGCAGGACACATCTGAAACCTCTATTGCTCATAGTTACTACTTTTTTTGAACAAACAATAGGACAGACAATAGGACAAACAATCACACATGATACACAGACATTTGGGTGCCTTATAAAGTCTTCATGACGCGTTTCTACTTAGTCACCTGACTGAGGCAGGCCCATCAAATTTGCGTGATATCACATGTATTCAGACACCGTTTCCGCCAAGGGGCATCCCCAAAACATCACGCGTGGAAATGGAACATGTTTGACAGGAAAAACTCTGCAGTTACACACAAGTTTTGTGTCATGCAGCATCATTTATCACGATGTGCCTCTGCTACAAGAAAACCATGACAATGATGACAATGATGTTGTGCTGAAATCATTTTGTTCTGCTGCCAAAATAACTCCTTTTTCTAAGGTGAAAAAATGTACCTTCTTAATATTAAACGTATATGGCTAGGAAGATTTTGCAATTATGTAGGCTTAAATGTATTATCTATGATTTAATATAACTGAACAATATCACTCTGAATCGCTATGGAGAATGGGAGAGGTTAATAAATTGTGATATATATATATATATATATATATATATATATATATATATATATATATAATATAATATAATATGTGGTATGATAAATTCGTCTTTGGATGCTGGGGTGGTCCCATATTGTTTTAAGCATGCTATTGTTCATCCTTTGCTTAAGAAGCAGGGTTTGGATGAGGGTTGCATTAATAATTATCGGCCCGTCTCTCATTTGTGTCAAAGCTGTTAGAGAAAGTAGTACAGTCACAATTTTTCCTGTTTTTAAATTCAGCTATGCTGAATTTAAAATTGGACCCTTTACAATCTGGTTTCACTGCTTATCATAGCACGGAGTGTGCTTTGTTAAAAGTGTCCAATGAGATTTTACCTGCAGTGGATGCTGGGAAAAAAATACTGTGTTGATGCTACTAGATCTTACAGCTGCCTTTGATACTGTAGACCATAACATACTATTTTGGCACTTAGAGCATCTGTTTGGTATCAAGGGTACCGCCCTACAATGGTTCAGCTCATATCTTAAGGACAGCGTTGGGTAATTTCTCCTCATCTTCCGCTCCTATTTTTGGTGGTGTACCTCAAGGCTCCATTCTGGGCCCACTTCTTTTTAACTTATATGTGCGGCCGTTAGGGAATATTATTAGGGCACACAATGTCTCTTTTCATTTATATGCTGATGATACCCAGTTGTACATTCCATTGAAAGCTGGTGACTCCATTCAGCCATTGTTGGACTGTCTGGACGACATTAAAAAATGGTTAACAAATAATTTCCTCCAACTTAATGAAGACAAAACCGAAATAATTGTTTTTGGCCCCCTGAGATTGAGAGATGGTCTCTTTAATGAGCTTTGTAACCATTTCCCCTCAATTACTTCCCAGGTTAAGAACCTTGGCATCATTCTGGATTCAGAATTATGCTTAACCAAGCAAATAAATTCAGTCGTTAAGAATAGTTTTTATCAACTACGGATTATTTCTAAACTTAAAACATTTTTGTCTTTCCAAGATTTGGAGAAGGTTATTCATGCTTTTATTACTTCGCGCTTAAATCATTGTAATTCATTATAATTGGGTCTTCCTCAGTCATCTCTGGCTCGTCTCCAGATGGTTTGGAATGCAGCTGCAAGACTGTTAACTAGGGCAAAGAAATATGATCGTGTCACCCCAATTTTAGCATCGCTCCATTGGCTCCTGGTCCGTTTTAGGATTCAGTTTAAGATTCTGATGTTTGTTTTTAAAACTTTTAATGATCAAGCTCCTTCCTATCTCAGAGATCTTCTTACACCATATTCACCGAACAGACTTCTAAGATCTTCTGATAGGTTTCTTTTGCAAGTCCCTCGTTCCTGGTTAAAAACAAAGGGAGATAGAGCTTTTTCAGTTGCTGCTCCTCATCTATGGAATCAATTGCCACTGGACATCCGGATCGCACCTTCTATTACCACTTTTAAAAAGAGGCTTAAATCATATCTCTTCTCCCAGGCGTTTTAATCTAATTTTTTCTATTGTCTGTTTTTATTTGGTTTTCTATTTTTACCTTCCTTACTCTGTTCAGCACTTTGGTTAGCTTTGCAGTGTGAAACGTTTTATATAAATAAAATTTACTTACTTAGGTTAAATACACACATTCTGCTTTAAACAAGATCTTAGTAAAATTCATGATCCTCAAATCATATAAGATGGCTTAAAGAGAAGATAGGAATCTTTTATTGTATAAAATTATGTGACTTCTTTATTTCATGGTAAACCATAGCACAGAAAATGGACAATGTCTTGCAATTTCATGTGCCGAGATATTCTCATCTTATGTATGTTGTTCACTGGGGAGATTTGCTGAGACAGAAGAATTGTAGCAGAAAAACTGGCAAATAATCGGTGCACTGTAGATCAGTGGTCTATATATTCTTTCTGTTTTGCTTTTGACGGGAAAAAGGCAGGAAAGTGTGTGGTATACTTGAAACATTTAAAATAATAATCATAATGATGATGATAATAATAATAATAAATATAGCTGCAAGCAGCAATACCAGGGTCAAGCCAGTTATTGGCACCATAAGCAGCAAAAGAAGCTTTGTGACATTTTTAGTTAGAGTCGGATGGACAGTGTTAGAAAAAGTAAACTTTCAATCATGAAAACAACATTTATTTAAATAACAAAAAATAGCTACTACTTAGAATTTGTCCAGTATGTGGTGCTGTTCTGAAACCACTCAGGTACCATCTGGGCATGATGGATATCATGCAGGAAAGTGTTCAAGAGTTATACGCCAAAATAGCAATTTTTCTATCTCCTGACCAGTAGGGAGCAGTGTGCCAAAAACGCTGCAGATAACCTCAGGGCCTAATGGTAGTGACATTTACCAAGTTTTGCCACAATCCATCAAAGCATTGTGGAGATACCGCCTCAAGTTTAATTTTGTGCACTCTTTGTCAAATTAATGGAAGCACCATTCAAAAACCGTATGGTTTATCAACATTCTGTGAATTCTGTTTGTGACAAACAAATCGGACAAACAGCGTAGGAGGAGTTTGAAAAAGTAGGTTTTCAATATATTTGAAAATGGTGGACAAAGTTTGATCAATCATGACATAATTGAAATCATTGTTCTTTGCATGAACCGTAGAATCTATCAAGACCAGTCTCATGACAGTAAGCAAAGGGGGTCAATAGCTATTAGCATCTTTAGAAATAGCATTATAATTTTTGTCCATAAGGTGGCACTGTCCCACAACCTTATGTCATTGTTCGTAAAAATACAACACTTTATGACAAAATTCAAAATGGCCAACATCCAAAATGGCCGACATGCGAATTTTTCCATAGCATTTGACATAGTATGCCCCACTGAATCTATTGAGACCAATTTGATGAGTTTATGACAAACTGTTCAGAAGTTATAACAAAAATGTGCTTTTTTCATATCTCGTGACCACTAGGTCGCACTGTTCCAATACTGAGCAAGCACCCCCAAGTCATGGTGCCTATGACAAATAATAAGTTTAGTGTGAATACACTAAAGCATCCATTTTGTCAGGCTTTTTGTCGAATTCATTGAAGCGCCATTTGAAAACGGTATGGTTTATCAAAATTCTGTGAAATAACTTTGTTATAAGTGTCTCTAGATTATGCAGACACATTTTCCTGCAAATCGTACAATTGGCCTATGACGAGTTCGGAAAAGTAGGTTTTTCAGAAAATAGAGGAATTTTTTATGACAGAAAATGACATCATAGGGAGCCCAGGAATCAGAGGAAAAAAAGAATTTTGTTACTAGGACTCACGGTTCAAAGATTATTAACATAAACGTGAACGCAAATTTGGACAGTTGGTGGTGCTAGAGGGAATGACTTAGAGACTCCAAATTTGCTGTATTTACAGATCAGACTGTCCTTTATCTGTGTGCCAAATTTCATAACTTTCCCGTATGCGTTTCTATGAGCTGCTGTAGACTCAATAGCGGAAGAAAAAAAATTACTAAAACTATATTAAATTATATAATTAAATAACACATTAAATAAAACACACACACACACACACACATACATATATATATATATATATATATATATATATATATATATATATATATATATATATATATATATATCTCAATCATTATATATATTTTTTTAATTTTTAAAAAAAAATTTACAGACAAAGCAGTTACTATAGGAAGTGATATCTGTCACCATTTCCTCCTTTATGTCACAGTTCCCATGGCGATAAACACTATATGCTCATGTTTACATTTGTTTCTGTTCTAGTCCTGTCTCCTCCTTGTCCAGTCATCAGTTTTGCCTTATTGTGGTCACCTATTCTATGTTTAATTATATTTAGGCTGCCTACTTATACTGTTGGTCTTATTAAAAAGCCTTGGGTTTCTAATTTGAATGAATTTTTGAGATCACATTTTCTGATTATGGATGATCCCTATTTGACTTCTCTGTTTTGCTATAGACTTGGATTCACCTAGTTTACAAATTTGCATCTTGCCTATATTTAAAGTAGTTTTTTTAGTGTAAAATGCTTATTTGGTGGAAACAAACTGGAAACAGCTACATACACACAGTGTGTGACAGTGATAAATGGGAGCGAGACATCTGTAACTGAAGAAGAAGTGTCTGATGGAGTCACATTGATGCTTGGGTTCCAAAGGCTCAAAAGAATTAGTGTCTGAGAAGAAGATAAATGACTATGTGTACTGCATGACACTGGCTGACATGTTTCAGTGCAGCTTTTATTTCTGAAACAGCTTAGCACAATTTATTCAGGTCAGTAAGTTGATCTGATTAACTGACTGCAGCAGGACCCTGCAGTGAAATGCCTCCCACAGCTGCATACACACATGGCTTTAACTGTTTGAGAGAGCATCTTCGATTGTGTATTACCATTCCACTGTGTGTGAATGTAGCTAAATCATGCTTGTCCTTATCTAACTCAAACCTGTGTGTGTGCGCGTGGTGTCCTGCGATTGTCTGCCATACCACCTGGTACACTCCAAACGATGGAAGGTTTCCTGTTACTGTGCTATAAATTCATAGCAAATAGGTAGAATAACTGTGATAGATAGTATAACTGTGTATATGCAGAGGGGTCCAAAAGTCTGAGACGACTAGTGAAGATGCTTCTATTTTGCATTCTTTTCTTTATATAATATTTTGTTTAGTTTTTTATCTTAATTTGTTGTCTGATCACGTTTCCCTGGAAGGGATTATTTATGTATTTATTAATTATTATTATGATGATTATTGTTGTTGTTTTTGTTGTTGTTATTATTTGCAAATGAGTTAATATGTTGAATATCAAGATTGGTTTTGATAAATTGTGATCAAGAAATAGAACAAAATCTTGAATATAGAGTATTCAAGATATTTCCTTTTTTTGTTTCTGAATTCTAAAACATTTTGTTTATTTCCGTTTGAAATAATAAAAAGAAATCCCAGATTTGCAGAGTTTTGAAACCCACTATACATTTGGTATAGTTACTGATAAAGCGTATGAGTTGAATATATTGCCTTTGTAGATCATTCAGTAACACACTAGCATATGAGAGACAGAAGCTTTGCCATGTCTGTCCATTAGAAATTCCTCTTTCCCTAATCTAATCCCACATAATCCCCCATTAATACTTTTGTCCCTATTCTCACATCCAACAAGACACTGCCTTTCACTTGAATTAAGCTTTCAGCCTTTTTCACCAAATTAGTTTTCAGAACATTGCTGGAATGGCGTTGGATATTTTCATGATTGAATCTGGTTTTAGTTATTTTCTTCAGTGACTTTTTCCAAGCAGATATGATAGAAGTAAACTGGGGGAGTGATCACACTTTAGCAATCACAGTTGTAGAAAAAAAAAAAAAAATATATATAATGCTGGTCCCATGTAGTTTCCATACTGAGACAGATTTTTGGTGATAAAGACAGTCGTCTACAGCTAGCAGTGAAATATCTAGAGGAGCTTATCATCCCTGTGCATTGCTTTTACAAAGAAAATTCTGCTGCTTCCTGGGGAGTCAGATTATAACAGTACTGATAAAGTGCCATGTTGTTGCTTGCTAAAGTTCGGTAAATGTTTCATGATGATCCTTCTCTAAGACAAAAAAGGAAAGCCCAGGAAAACACAGCCTACCAATAACTATCATGGCCTGTGTGTTGTTGATTTGTTTTTTTCTCACTGACCTGAATAGAGAAGTCACCATGAAATTTTTTTATTTTTAAGTGTTAAGATATTAAGGAGATTTTAAGATAATTTCTAAACTAAAACAACTTGTAATACAATTAGACAGTTTCCTGAATCCAATTAGTTATCTTTCTTTATCCAAATATCCAAACGGAATACAAGCCTAGCATACAGCTGAGATATTGAGTGTTAAATTCATTTTCCCAATGCCCTGATAACTTGATGAGGTACATCGTGGACTCTAGTTCCTAATTCCTGCCCTGTTACTGGGAGAGTTTCCTCCCTCAGACATGCACTGTAGGCTGATTGGCATTAACAAATTGTCCGTAGTGTGTGATTGTGCCCTGCGATGGGATGGCACCCCGTCATGGGTGTCCCCCTCCATGTGCCCCGAGTTCCCACACAACCCAGTATAGGATAAGTGGTATGGAAGATGAATGGATAATCCTGTCAGTGTTCATTAGTATTAAATATTACATAGTTCAAGTTTATATCCAGAGAATTACATTATATAAATGGCTCATAAAATTCTCCTGCACCTCAGATATGGGGTCTTGACCACAAGGTTGATAACCTATACTTAGGCAGACATATGCAGTCCTTTTCCTCATGCGGCCCACTACCCAGTTTTTTTTTTTTTTTTTTGTTTTTTTTTTGGAACTTTGTAGATTTTGATTCACATCAATGAGCACAAAAGATTCTCCAATTACCGTGATAGAAATCAAGAATGCCACATCAGCGCTTCTTTTCATGCAGAAAAATCAGTGGAGACGAGAGTACCAGCTGAAAATTTACGGTAGATGTGAAGAAGGGGCCAGGACTGTCAATCATTCCAGATATATACAATATGCCAATTAGCTCATCTGCTTATCGCTCATTTCTATCATATTATTGAGAGTTTCTGTAACTCATTCTTGCATACTCTAATGTAAAAATACAGAGCTCCTACACAAACTATGTAAAGGTTGCCAGGTCTGATAAAATCATTCATAAAACTTTTTTTTTTTTTTTTTTGTATTTTCTATCTCACCTATACAGACCACAACTATCTCAAACAGTTGTGGTCTTTGGGTATGACCTGATATGAAATTGTCAAATTGCTATTATGATGACAATGCAAGTAGTTGATAATCGGGACCGACTTGTTTAGTTCACCTCACTTAATTTACACCTAATTCACCTTTATGGGTCTCAAGATTTTGACTTTCTAAGGTGCTGTGGCTAAATGTTTTTGTTGGCATAAAAGTGAGTCAAAATAACTTCCATGTCTGCCTTTTGGCCTGTTCTTTCACTGTTTAGTAGTCATTTCATGCCCCCAGCCCTCTGTGTGCTTGACCTTTTATGGAGTTTTGTGGGTGTCACTAAATGCAAGGGAGCTGTTTTGAATGTGCTTTGCATTTTATGGGTGATCAACGTACGCATGCGAGTAAGAAGAAAGTCAGCATTTCTGACACTTTTGTAAATAAATCTGGCTGAAAATGTAAGTTTGGTTTGACTAATGCATGCATTTACACACAACTTTACTTAAAGACTGATAAATGAGGCCCAATGAACTCAAATAGTTATAACTTATCAACACCCGGATAAGTCACTGGAAATAGTACTAGCACCAGCTCAGCCTGAGAATGGGTCAATTTTGTGAAGTGCTGAAGCATACAGAAATGTGCTTTCCTTAATGCTGTATTAAGCAGATAAGTAGACCCCCATTTTAGCTGGACATTTCCCCTGATGGGGTTACCATCCAAATTTTAATGAATTTATGAAAGATATGCTTTTAAACTTAATTTATAGTTACATTTAATGTTGTGGAACATCAACAAGGTGGCCACTACTTGCTAGGAGTGCTTGGACCCGGTCGATTGCCACTTGCAGCTATTTTTTAGTATTGAATTAGAAGAATATTAATGTCTGATGGTTATTAAGTTAATCGTGCCTAAAAAAAAGAACACATAATGAACGTCAGCTGGATTAAAATATGGCTGCTAATGATTGATGTAGATTTCTTTTCAGGAGTGAAAATTTCTAGGGGCACTGGACAAAACAACTAGGCTTAACTCGAAGTGTCTACCCTTTTGAATTGCCTTGGATAACCTACTTTACCTTGTCTAACTTACTTGCCATGCTGTGGTCAGGGTCAAAATGACCTTTTGATTATAGGCTTCTGTGAAGAGATCAAACAGAATATAGCTGAAACAAGTTTCTTTCTTTCTTTCTTTCTTTTTTTTCAAAATCAACCAACAACGAGCCACAAACACACTTTAAAATCCCTCAGTCATGAAGTCTTGCTTAGGCCAGAGGTTGGAGTTTGGCCCATGACTAGATGGATATTATCACTTTGCTCTGGTGCAATCCTTTCAGCTACGAGCAGCTACATGCGTACCTTTCTGAATACAGGTTTCTGAAAGCAGGCAATCCAGATAAATACAGGTTCAGAGATTATAGCCCTTTCGTGTTTGAGTTTCCTTATAGAAACCTCTGGTTCCTTGGAGAAACTACATCGGTGCACGTTGCTAATCGTTCTAGCTCTTCCATCCATCACAGACCAACATCCATAATGACTCAAATAATGTGAATTTTGGCAATGTTGTAGAGTGGTAAGCATCAAGGATGTTTTCTTGTGACTATTAGTCAGTTAAGCCGGCTTGTAAGCAGGGGTAATTGTGGAGCCTTGGTCTCTATTTATGGCAGTGGATTCATTAAGTCTATGTTTAGTATCTGTCAGCTTACATTAGCTTTTTCCTTTGCTGTTCAAAGGTATTAGCAAAATACCTCACCTGCTGTGATGTTTCTGTTCTTAATTAAATGTAATACATATGACCTATTTCTGTGATTTGAAAGGTACATTAGAGAAAATCCAATTGTTCAAGGGACATAAAAAAAAGAATCTAAATAATGGAATTTAGACACAGTTCAGCTTAGAAATGATCTTTATGAAGTTGTACAATTAAAATGTTTATATTTAAAATGGATTTGCATGAACCGTAGACAGCAAACATTTATATTATTTGAACACAGTGGCTATAAATACACTATTTGGCCAAAAGTTTGTGGACACATGATGATCACCCATATGTGGGTCTTCCCCAAACTGTTGCCACAAAGTTGGAAGCGCACAATTGTATTGATTCTACAATTTGGAATTAAGAGGCCCAAACCTGTTCCAGCATGACAATGTGCCTGTGCAAAAAGCGAGAGCCATGGAGACCTGGTTTGCCAAGAATTGAGTGGAAGAACTCAAGTGTTCTGCTCTTCACAGCCTACAGAGAAGGCTGGAGGTAATTATAACAGCAAGGGGGACAAACTCTGGAATGGGAAGTTCGAAAAGCACACGCTAGTGTTATGGTCAGGTGTCCACAAACTTTTGGCCATATAGTGTATGTTTTGACGCTAGCTGAGACAGGTTAGTGTTTTCAATAAAAAGATTGCACATTTAATCCATGTATATTGAGAGATATTTGCTGTCATGCTGTCCTAAAATTTGGCATCTGCAATTGGTTTTGGTTTAAGCTGTACATCATATACTAGTGAGTAAACAAACTGTACGTATGTACTAGGAGCATCATTTAACTGAAAGTTTAGATTAGATTTTACTTTGTTTGACTGTCAGTATAGAACAATTACACCAGCATGTCGGCCTGTCTAGGTGATATTTTCGCAACACATTATTTCATTAGTCTGTGGCTACTGCCTTGTATTCATGTGCTTTTCAGCGTGCCAAATAGGGTTGGGATATTAACCATGACAGGGCATGCTTAATGACTGATATATTTTAAATTCACAAAGCAATTAATTTTCCTTTATAGAGAGAGAGAGAGAGAGACAGTTGTGCCTTGTGCCCCAGCTGTGCGTGTTAAACAAAGAGCTAACTTGCACAGCAGATTAGGAATGAACATCTCTGATAACCCGAGGTGGATTCATGCAGTTAAATCTGAGCATTTGACAAACAGGGATTTTGCTTTGTATGTGCGAAAGAGTTTAATCCTACACTGTGCTTCTCTATTGAAGAAAAAAAAAAAGTGATCCAACACCTATCACCCATGTGAAAAACTAATTAACCCCTTAAACTTAAAATCTGGTTGTGGCACCTTTAGCAACAATAACTGCAACCAGATGCTTCCGATAACTGGAGATCAGTCTTTCACTAGGACTCGGATTTACTCCTATGCTTTGGATCATTGTCTTGCTGCATAAACCAGTTGCACTTGAGTTTCAATTTACACACTGAAGACCGGACATTCTCCTTTAGGATTTTCCGGTAGAGAGCAGAATTCATGTTTCCCTCAATTATTGCAAATTGCCCAGGCCCTGAAGCAGCAGAGCATCCCCACACCATCACACCTCCACCACCATGCTTGACTGTAGGTACGTCCTTTGATGTTGTTCTTGTCTCTTTTGTGACTTGCTGGATGAATAAAAGTTGTATAAAACTATCTCAGTAAAAGATGGAAAAAGTTCTATTTAAGCGTTGATTTGATTGAACAGGGTTTGCAGTAATCAGGCCTGCTTGAGTCTAGTCCAGATGAAGCCCATTATGAATGTAGTTTCATAGATTTGGGGAATTGGTAACTACGGGGGAAAATACATTTTCACACAGGCCCAGTTGGTATTGGATAACTGTTTTTGCTTCAATAAATAACATTATCATTTAAAAACTGTATTTTGTGTTTACTCAGGTTGCCTTTGTTTTATCTTCGATTTTGGGTTAATTTCTGAAATAATTTACTATGAGATATACACAAAAACAGAAGAAATCAGGATGGGGGAAATACTTTTTCACAGCACTGTATACAAAAAGTTAAAGAACGTGAAATGTGGAGATATGTATGTTCCGTCGGAAAGTAACGAAATAGTACCACGTGTTGTGTTACAGAAACAGATTGTTCTGGAAAGCTCTTGATATCCATCTGATGTTGGATCTTCTCTTGTCTTCTCTTTTACTATTACATACATAGTAAAAGAAAGACTTTTGCAAGTTGTGTTGCCAGCGTTACTAGGAACTAGAAAAACATCAGATATTGCAATCAATGCTAATAAGTGTGTTAAAAACGCCACTGCAAATTTAGCAGCTGTCTTAATTAATGACCCACAATTGCTATCTCAAGTGGAGGTGTCATTGTTGCAAAGCATCTGGTATCTGCTGGCTGTGTGTTCACACAGGGATTACCTCATCCCCAGTGGTTCAAATCAAGCTGTTGAGAAAATTGGTAAGCAAGTGTGTACCCAGGAATGTAATGAGTGGATTTTTCTGTCCCTGGGCTATGGACATAGTGTAAGTGTGCTTTGTGTAATACTCAAATAATACTCAAACTGTGTCAGGCAGCAGAGATGAGTGCAGACGTGGGTCAAAACGATTTCGTTTTGCTGCTAAACAAATCCAAAAACACTAAAATCCAAAATTTAAGGTCAAATACTTTTCAAAAGTGGTCCCATTTTCCTCTGTTTTACAGTTTCTGGCAATTTGTTCTAAGGGAAAATAAATCTGTTCACTCCTAGCCAGCTCAGCACTTTGCACTTGTTATACAGAGCACGCAGCTGACGCTGTATGTGAAGTATATTTAATTTCTGCCTAATTATTGTCTTTATTTGACGTTAGAATAGAAATATTGGAGGAAATACATATCCTCTCTGTGGTCCTCAATCGTATTATATACATACACACTTTTTTTTAATGGATTGCAATTACAATTTTCACTTCAGCTCTCGAAAAAGCAAGGTTTCCGCTACACATTTCTAAATCAATAGCAGATACTCATTTCATTTACCATTATAAATGGGCATCCATACTTATTCTGGGCATGACCACCATTCATGCTGCTTTTGCCTCTAAATGTGAGCAGAAGATCCATTGGTGTGATATATGTATCTTGATCACAAACAATATGAAGTCATTGTGGTGCTATCTTGCAGTTATGTGCTCTGCCTGATGTAGTGAATTTTTATTTTTTACTAAATAGATGAGTAGGCAGTCTGCAGACAAAACAGTGCGAAGTTAATAAATGGCTTGAATTGTGTGTGTGTGTGTGCCTGCACACTTCTATAGAGACTTAGCCTGACAGAGAGGGTGAGATTCTCATTAATCAGGCTGCCATCTAGTGTTGTACCGATTTAGTACAGTTTTAATGACAGAATCAATCACCGAAGAGAAGAGAAGGAAACAAAAAGAAAACAAACCTCCCCACAAACCAAAACAAGCAAGCAAAAAAAACTCAAAACAAAACAAATCCCCACAGTTTAGATATGTAGGTAATAAGGTTACAAAAGATGTATCTTGAAACTTAGTGATATGTACATGCATATGCATATATAGATTTTGACCTTATGTGAAACTTTTGTGCTTGTTTTGTGCTTTTTTATTTTTATTTTTTAATTGACAGGCCAAACATTTAATAGGACAGAAGTGGTTGGTGCCTTTGGCCCTGTCATGTTCTATACGTTGGACCAAAAAAAAAAAAAACATGAATACAATAACACAAGTGAGTTTCTTATATTTTATGGTTGTGTCATTCTAGATGCATATATGTGTCAGCACTAAAGGTGTGGAAGTGATATGAATGGCTCTGGATCATTACAGCGGTGTCGGGAGAAATCTGAATGCTGTTTTTGTGACTTGTTTCCTGTGTTTCTGGAGGGTGAAGGTTCACTGGACTCTGGCTGAGATGACCAGTGCATTGTGCCATCCTGCGCATCACAGCAGCTCCTGTGAATCGCACTAATCAGAAGCACAAATGCACACACACAAGCACTGTTAATGCCTACGTCTGAGCCTTCAGACTACAATATTTGTTATAATAAATTACAATATGGGCCTAAACTCACCGTGTATAATTAAAAACACTGTGGTCTCATGGGTCAAAATTTCAAGCAGTGAATGTTATGTGATTAGAATGAGATTTTAAATGATATTATTTTAGGATTATTCACTTGCAGACTTGTCACCTGCTGTTCAGCGGGTTTCAGCAGCAACTACAGACGGGATGATAAATAATTAATACCCGGAAAATAAAAAATAATATTAGACACATAATAAAATACCTGCCAAATGTAAACATAGCCTAACTTTGAAGAGAAGATATACTGCAAATGCTAAAAACAGATTTTAGTGGTAAACAATTGGAGTACAAATGTCGGATTGTAGGTTCAACTTTTTCTCTTCATAAGGACAGCCTAAACAAACTGAACTTTAGGCACTGTGAATGTACAGTGCCCTCCACTAATATTGGCACCGTTGATAAACATGTAATTGTTATAATTCTTGCACGCCTATATTTAACAAAGGTGTTTCTTTTAGATAAACCTGTGTTCTGTTTGCAATTGTTTGATATCCATGAGAGCAGAGTATTTTTGTGAATTATTTGAACAAGAGATCAAAAGGTTAAACAATAAAGACAATTTGTACAGCCTTCTTTGATCATATTTACCAAGGGTGCCAATATTAGTGGAGGGCAGAGTAGCATATCAAATGCTGTGTATCATGCAGTGTGTGAGGGCAGGCCACAAATGCTATCTTCCAAAAACAGCTAAGACCCAACTCTTCCATGAACACCTAATTAACCCCTAAAACGCCAACCCCACATTATCCTTTAAAAAAAAAAAAAACAATAAAAAACTTACTCTGGCACTTGCACCTCTACTCTGTGCACTTTGCTTTTCTAGAACTCAATTAAAAGATCTCGTATGGTAGCACCACTTGTATTGGTCTCCGCTTGATATATCGTTTTGCTTGTATTTCCTCATTGGTAAGTCACTTTGGATAAAAGCGTCTGCTAAATGAATAGATGTACATGTAAAATGCGAAAACCAGGCACAAGTGTAAAAAAAAAAAAATAAAATAAAAAAATAAAGGCTTACACAGAAAAAGGAAAACCAAGCTCTGACCTTAATGATACAAAATATACACGAAGACTTTGAAAAGAAATACAGAATGTGCAGAGTATAAATAGACACTAATTAAGGGCTAAACACAGAACAGGTGCACACATTAGGGAAACAAACCAATGACACGAGTGGAGACTGGACCAAAATCAAAATAAAGGCACATGTCAGAACAAACAAAATCACATGGAGAATGAATGACAAACGCTCAGAAATAAAACATTTTATATTTTATTTTATAGCGTTTTCTGCTCCGGTTTATACTTATATCGTCTGGCTATCGTCTTGTTCATAAAAAGTCTCACTATTACCATGGTTGCTGCATGTAGCAGGCTGTAGTAATGAAAGGAGAAAGGCTAGAAATTTGAAAGGCTTTCAACCCTTGAACACCCGATGAAAGCATAAAAAAATTGGGGTCTTTCCCCAGAGAATGGGCATGGTTGGCCTTGTGCCATCATGGCCACTGCTGGTTCTGGATTCTGTAGCGAATGCTAATGTGATGATCTATTTTCCATAATTAAAAAGTAATAATTTTCACAGGCTGTGCTGTTAATTTTGGCCCTCCTCCTTGTTTCTATGAGTGGCCACCCTATCCAGTGAAGGCTAGTTGTGAGATTAGATAGGAGGTTCAAATCTAATATCTGTACATTTTTTGGACAGTGAAACTGTTAGAGGTGAGCATAATAAGAATGATGTAGGGTGAACTATTACACACCCTTAAAGGCAGATAGGCAGCTACATTCATGATTTCTACTAAGTATTTCAGTAAGTCAGTAAAGCCAGACTAGGTTCATGCCGTGTTTCCTGTTCAGTGCAGCTGTTTTATTGGTTCCTCCGATGAACATTATGAGTGGCATTATAGAACTGTCACTCTGGCATCTTTACACTTGGTTTCAGCTACTGTATGTTTAGAGTAGATCCCTCATGAATAAAAGCACTTGAAATGCTGTTTTGAATTATTAACAGCAGCTAGATTCATGTCAGCACCCCTTTAAGTGTTTTTCTTGGAAATTACAGCAGCACTTCCAAACAAACATTAAATATTAAACCAAAGCCTTAGTGGGGGATTACAAATCTTGTGATGTCATCAAAGCAACTAAATGGACGAGATAAAGACAGTGCCTCCCTGTCAGCTAAATCTGGTGGTTCTATGGGTGAAAAAGTCATTAAGTAGGATTACTAAACAGAAGACTTGATGTTTGATTTAATCTGAGTTAAACCCAAACCACTTGGGTCTTCTCTCCTGAAGAATCAATGTTGACAGTTAATGGTGATGAAACAGCAAATGACTTTTGTTCTGATTTGTATAGCTTTACGGTGGCTTAGTGTTTAGTATGTTTGCCTCGCACCTCTGGTGTTGGGGGTTCAATTCCCGCCTCCGTCCTGTGTGCGTGGAGTTTGCATGTTCTCCCCATGCTTTGGTGGTTTTCTCTGGGTACATCGGTTTTCAGTCAAAGACCTGCATTGTAGGCTGATTGGCATCTCTAAATTGCCCATTGTGCATGGGTGGGTGAGTGCACGTGCCCTGCAATGGGTTGGCACCTCATCCAGGGTGTCCCCTGCCTTGTGCCCAGAGTCGAGTGGGATAGGCTCAAGGTTTACATCAGTTATTTCCAGAAGTACTGTAAGTGAGCCAGAAGCCATTCCAAGCATTGAGTCATTTGAGGACTTGACACAAAAGTAACAGGACTTTCACTAGCTGATCATAAACATACACAAGATGGTTGTAGGACCGCTATATAAAGAGATATAACTAAGCACAAGAGCTAGAGAAAGTACTTGAAAGTAGTTGAGGATAGCTACAAATACAAGCTATGATACAGATGCAGTCTTACAGGTTTGACAAAGTTAACTTGAGTAAACAGATTAGCAGGTAATATACATAACTTCAGGCAACACATAAGGAATAAAACCCACAGGCGTGTGAGGATATAGAAAATAATCCGCAACAGATCGGTGTGATGGGCCACGATATGAAACAGAGTTACTCTTACCACCCTAGAGTTGAGTGACATGTCATACTTTTTATTTTTATTGATTTAATATCGTGGAAAGTTTGCAAAACAATGAGTAACTCCTATAATGTATAGTATGACAGGTTCCTTCACCAGCTTCTCTCTTTTTTTTTTTAAAGTGAAAAAGACAAACAAAAGCAGCTCGTCATATTATCGAGAAACCGCAGCCCTCCACCTGAAGACATTTTTTGCATTTGAAAACAGCATTTAAAATAGCTTTACCTCCGACTGTTACAGAGGTTTAAATGGTCTTTTCCTTTTAGCATCTGTGAATAAGTACCAGTGTCTGTGGTCTGAGGTGTTGAGACATACACGTACACACACATTAAGGTAATACTCAAGAGCTTCTGGAAGATGACAGCTTTTAGGCATTTCTTAATAGTTTTCAGAAAAACCAGGAAACTCCAGCGTAATTCCATTGCTGTTGATCGACAAGAAGTAAGAGTCGCTAGGTCAGGGGTTGTCAGCTGATTGACCGTAGTCCAGATGTGGACCCAGCCAAATATTTCAGTGGACCAACACTTCAAAAAAATACTGTAGCAGAGCTCATAAATGTGTGGAAAGAAACTGACAGTTTTCTAAATAGGAACCAGAGCATTTAAATAGTAAATTATAATCTCAGCAAACCAGAGAATAGTTACATGCTGCATTAGGTCAGAAAGTGGAGACTTTTAGAGCTGCAGCAACTAATCGATAAAATCGATAATAATCGATTATGAAAATCGTTGTCGATGAATCTTATTATCGATTAGTTGGTCTGCGTGGCATGAGGTGCGTTTACTCATTACGTTACTTCTGTTCCGAAAACATGCTTCGCAGAGTAAATACTAAAGTTGTGTCCCAAATGACGTACTATACACGTACACTATGCACTATGTACTCTACCGTCTAGTGTGTGAATTTTAGAACGGTAATATCATCTCAAATGGAACACGAGTGGGTTTTTTTTTACTAACCGGAAGTATAAGCCACTTCCTAGTCAGTGGCACATGACGGCATACACATGTAATGCAACACCGCTAGCTTTAGCGGATACCCAGAGTCACCGACACTGACTTTCTTCAGTTTACTGTTTGTCAACGTTATTCCCAACATGACCCCAGTCTCCATCAGCCGGCCACAATGCCAGCTGCCTCAAACAAACATAATATGGGACCGTCTTTCAGGTGCTTCGCCAAATTCCAGGTGTTTCCTCGCTTTGTTTGAAATGAACGATAGCATCGGTTGCACACCGGCTTCAGAGCATCAGTTATATGTTTGTTGTCATCCGCCTCGAATGCGAAGTCCATATTCCATACCACATTTCCTCTCAACGAGTCACGGTGGAGCTAAACTTCTGTAGTTTTTCCCGTGTGCTTGTAGTTGTTGTTCTTCTTCACCACTTGTGGACCGACTAAAACACTTGCGCGTATTTGCAGCCCCCATCAGGTCCGGAAGAATTGCAACCTCGGTACCTCCATTAGAATCTGTTCCTACGCTACTCCAGAAAAACAAGTACCGCCACGTTTTAAGAATGTTGGTACGACTTGCGGTGTAGACGCGCTGATGCACCGTGGGAGCACGAGTAAGATCTGTAAAGTCGAATTCAAACATTATGATCAAAAGTAAACACAAGTAAAATAACATGTCTAGAGGCAGTGAGTAACAGAAACCACAAGGTGCAGTGAAAGTGAGTTTTTATTATTCATTTAGGACTGGAGTTTAATTCAGTGCTTTTTGTACAGCCATAAAATGTAATATATACATACAAGTATGTATGCATTATTTTTTATGGATGCACAAAAAGCACTGAATTAAACTTCAGTCCTAAATGAATAATATATATTCTGGTGTGTGTCTGTGTGTATTGTCTGTGTGTTTTAGTCTGACGTTTATATTTGTAACACTCAGTTTGTAGATTTTATTTTGAATACATTTAAAAATGGTACAGAAGGTTTGCCCCCCCCCCCCCCCCCCCCCCATCTGATTAATAGAAAAAAGAATCGGCCAACTAATCGATTACGAAAATAATCGCTAGTTGCAGCCCTAGAGACTTTCATAGTTTTTATTCTATTTATTTATTTACCGTCTATGGTCTGATTAAGGTCTGTATGTACAGTTATTATTCCTGTTTTAAGTTCAAAACATTTGTTCAGTGAATGTGGTGCTAGTCAAAAGTGGTAACCAAACCATAACCGCTTCAGATTAATGTGTATTATTTATTACCATGAACCAATCATTAATGTTTAAAGATTAAAAGTCAGCATTTAGTCACGTTAGTAGCTTATACCGACCTGCTCTTGTGTAGTGCTAAAGTGTATTTGGACACACACACACACACCAGTGGTGAAGAAGAAGAAGAAAAATGAGCCTTTTTTGTCATATATACATTACAACGCAATGAAATTCTTTTCTTCGAATATCCCAGCTTGTTAGGAAGCTCAGGTCAGAGCACAGGGTCAGGCATGATACAGCACCCCTGGAGCAAATATGGTTAAGGGCCTTGCTCAAGGGCCCACAATGGCAGATTGGCAGTGCTGCAGCTTGAATCTCTGACCTTCTGATTACTTAACCCAGATCCATAACCATTGAGCTGTTCAGAAACTAATTTTTTTTTTTTTTTTTCCATGCCAACTATTATTATAATTAAGTTCAAGTTAGGGTTCATTCCAGGATTCTCTCGCTTGTCACTTTAAATAGTCCTCAAAACGTACACATTAGATAATGAGAAAATGACTACATCTGATAATCTGCACTTTATAAGAGGAAGATAACTAAAACACTATGTACTGTAAATCACTGAATTTATTTATAATCCTTTTTCTTTTTCTGTCTCTTTTTTTCTGTCTCAGTAATCTGCAGCTTCCGTGGCTCTCTGACTCATGGCCTGATTCTAGAGATCGGAGAAACTGTTCAGATCCTGGAGAAGTGTGAAGGTAAACCAAACAAACTAATTTGTAATTGATATGAAATTTTTTTGTGATTAGACATCCATCCATCCATTTTCCATACCACTTATCCTACACAGGGTTGCGGGGGAGCCTGGAGCCTATCCCAGGGAACTCAGGGCACAAAGCGAGGGGACCCCCTGGATGGGGTGCCAACCCATCGCAGGGCACAATCACATATACATACACATGCATTCACACACTACAGACAATTTTAGAAATGCCAGTCAGCCTACAACCCATATCTTTGGACTGGGGGAGGAACTTATTTTGTGGATGTCCTACAACATTAAATGTAATTATAAATGAAATTATAAAATGCATGATGTTTTGTTATTTAAGAAATAAAAAAGTTGTTAGGGTTGACAAATTATAAAACACATTCACATTTTAGACTTTATAATTAATACCCCATCTCCCAAAATCCTTTCACTGATTATTTTCCTAGAACTGCATGCCCTTTTGGCTTTTATTCCTTATTTTATTACTTATTTACTTTATACAAGCTGGTAATTTAGTGGCACAGTGGTGGATGGCACACACTTAATTTCATGAATTACTACCATGGCAGAGGTTGGTTCTGTCAGTTAAGGTTCTGAATTATGTCCAGAAGTTTGAGCAAGACACTTAAACCTCAACTGTTTAGATTCTGATTTGAGCCTTATTTGTAAATTACTTTGGATTAAAAAAAAATAAAAAAATCCAAATAGTACAAATACAAATGCTATACCACTGTAGGTTTCATGCCCCTCTGGGTTTTTTTTGAAAGAGACACGGGTCGGTGGCCGTATGTTGGTGCTTAAAGGTCAGTCATAAAGAACGTTCATTCTGTTCCACTGTCATTGTTCATGGCTTCAGTCTGACATTTGAGGGCCTCCAGGCCCGGAATGAGCAATGGCACTGGAACTTGCAGCTTGCTGCCCTGGATGTCTTTCAGTGATGTGTTGCCTTGTAATTGGGGGAGAAATATGCTGCAGTCTGTGCACTTCTTTTGGACGTCAGACGATTTTTTTTCCCTTTCACTTAGGATTAAAATACATTGGTTTCATGTTTGTGGTTGGCAGGGGAACAGTGTGTACAACATACATACACTATATGGTCAAAAGTTTGTGGACACCTGAACATCACTCATATGTGCTTTTTGAACATTTCAGATTTTGTAGCGTGGCTGTGGGGATTTGTACTCATTCAGCCAAAAGAGCATTAGTGAAGTCAGGCACTGATATTGGGCGAGGAGGTACAGTCAGCTTTTCAATTCATCCCAAAGGTGTTCAGTGGGGTTGAGGTCTGGACTCTTTGCATTACTCTCGAGTTCTTCCACTCCAACCTTAGCAAACGCTGTCTTCATGAGCGGCACTTTGTGCACAGGGGTATTGTCATGCTGGAACAGGTTTGGGCCTCTTAGTTCTACTGAAGAGAAATTTTAATGCTAAATCATACAAAGACATTCTATGCAATTGTGTGCTTCTAACTCTGTGGCAACAGTTTCATCCTTTTGGAAAGCCTGCATATGGGTGTGATAGTTAGGTGTCCACAAACTTTTGGCCATATAGTGTAGATGTTTGGGCATTGAGGTTCTTTAGGCTAGAGAGGAGAAATTAGGAATGAACATTCCGTAATATCCTGCCAACCCCAAAAAGGTGGTAGATAGTACATTACCACTTCTATTTTCTTCTCTTGTGGTTTTAGTAAGCACCGCCCAATGCAGTACCCAAGGTACTGTGCCTCAGTCAGCCCCAGATGACCCGGGTGCCGGCTTCTGGGGCGTGACGTGCTAACACTGGGGTCACTGCTGACAGAAAGCCTGGACTTCTGCATCCATGCCGGCCCAGAGAATTCTCTCTCGTGGCTTCTCCAGTGTGTTGCGAGTGGGCCAGGTGCATTAGGAGTGGTGTCTTTGAGCAGGGGACTACAAGAAGGTCATGGTTTTGGCCTCTGTGTTCCATCTGGTAGAAAAGTAACCCCTTTTTGACCAGGAAATATGAGGCTGGAAGCCTTTGCTTGGGGTCCTGATTGACTCCTTCAATTTATCACAAATAGAATAGAATAGGGAAACCTGGCCAGTCTCACCCAAGAAGCAGCAGGACTGGGCGCTCTGGGATCAGTCCAGTGAGGAGCGAGCGGCCATTAGCTGGTAGAGGATTTGACCCAGACTTTGGTGGTGGGGGACCTCCCTGATGTCCCCATGAACACATTAAACCAGGAGGGTTCTGGATATGGCATGGGCAAGGGTCAACCTTTCATCACTCTCCCCTTCCGATTTCCTGGCTGGCTAGGGCACAATCGAGGGCCTCTAGCATTTTCTCTGGGCTCTGGGCTCTGGGCTCATCTGTCAGAGCTCAAGGGGTGGCTATGAGAGACAGGCCACAGTGAACCAGAATCTGACCTTTGAGGATATTGTAGTTGGCTGCCTTGGTGGACGGGAGCATGTAGTAGGCCAGTTGTGCCTCCCCAGAGAGAAAAGGAGCGAGTATGTGGGCCCAGTGTTCTTCATCCAATTCTTCGCCCAGGGCAACTTGCTTGAAGGTCTGCAGAAAGGCTTTGATGATGTCCTCGCTGCTTAGCTTGGTGAGCAGGCACTGGGCATCTCAGCAGGTGTCAGGGAGAGGGACGGTGGCAGCAGAGCGGGGTTTCTGTAGGTTTAGCAGCTCCTATGTGGTGACAGAGGCTCTGGGCCAGCTCCTGGGTAGGATCAGCAGCACAGAAAATGGATGGATTTTCATGATTTATAAATGTTAGGATCTATAGTTGCAATCAAAATTATTCATCCCCCATTGCAAATCAGGTTCATTGTCAAAATTAACAGACTTTCAGCTGTTTGCAATGAACAAATCAAACAAAAGCAATTGAAATAGTTCAACACAGTGAATACTTCAAGTGGTTTCCCCAAATTCAACTGAAAATGCAACTTATGATGATTTCTCCAGTCTGAAGATTATTCAACCCCCTGAATAGATAGCACAAATATGCAGGTGTTGTCTCAAGCACACCTGATCCAACTAATCAAGGGCTTCATTAGCTGCACCAGGTGTTTCTTGAGCTGGAACACATGAAATATCTGAACTGGATGGGGTGATTTCACTTGGTTGTGTTTGATTTGTTCATTGCAAACAGCTGAAAGTCTGTAAATTTTGACAATAAACCTGATTCGCAATGGGGGTTGAATAATTTTGATTGCAACTGTATATAATAATAAATAAATCAGTACTATTGCACTCTGTAGATATATTATTAGTTATATTGTATATGCTGTTTTAAATAACTTTATCCTTAAAACAAAATTAACTGTTAGAATTATAGATGTATTTATTGCAGCCATACCTTTTATCCTATATCTTGTTTATGTACATCTTGTGTTGCTCCTATTGTACTCTATTGTAAAAGGATTGAAGTTCCCTCATTTGATCTTGATTAAGGTGTGAAAATTATTTGGAACTTTTGGAACAAATTTTTGTGAAATCAAATGATATGCTTTGACATGATACTTTAATTTAATATATGGTAGTATATTTACATTATATACATTCAAGTACAAGTACAGTACTTACTGTACAGTACAAGTACTTCAAGTACAGTTGAGTATAAAAGTTTGCACGCCCTTAGGACAAAAGGGGGGAAAAAACAGATAAGAAATTGATGTTAACCAATAAGACATGAGTAATATATGAAGTGTGAAGCTGAGCAAACATGTAGCGAACACTGCTTTAGAACTGTGGATTGAATTAGATTTGGGACTCTTGAAACACAAGGTGACACCAGGATTGACCACACAGTCAGATGTTTCGTTATTGTGAATGTAAGCAGGTTATGGCCGGATGAATAAAAACTGCCTGCAGGTCGACGGATAAGCTCTGGATCAGTAGGTGAGATAAGCACATGGTATGGAACAATCAGGGCTCTGATTGCAGGGGTAAGCAGTCAACTGTGCAAATCGATCATTTCCCTGCTGCTCTATGCTTCTGGAGTAATGGATGCTTGGAAAATCGAAACATTTGAAACCTTTCAGTCTGATCTGGCATTGGTATGACAGGGGGTGGCTGTATGACTGGACTCCTCTTTGAGGATTTTTTCCCCCGCAATCATCTCTGTGGGGAACAAAAAATGGCTGCTGTCCATTTATTTATGGATTGGACTTGTATGGATCAGTCTGTGCAGTTTCCTGCTTTAAAATACAGATATTTTTCTACTTTCTCTAAATTTTCATTGAGTTTCTGGTTTCCAGTAAAAGGCTTGAAACTAAAGCGTCAAAGTGCTGAAAAAGAGATGAACAGAAAAAGCGTGTGTCATCCCTCCGGTCCAGAAATGGTGAGAGAATACATAGCCACACTTTGTGATAGACCTGCCACTATTCTAACTGCAAATAACAGCCAAGACCTGACAGCACAAGTCCTTCTGCTGAAACCCTGTTGGGGGAAAGACAACACATTTCATCAGGTGTCAGTCACACTTGTCTCAGTTGTGCGGTTAGCTAGCATTCACCACGGTTTTTGTGACAGTCAAAGTTGCCGTTGCCAGGTATTGTGCATCTACACAATAGCACTAGGATTTCGAATCAGCAGTAGAAGGTGGTAGCAACCATGGGGGTGTTTCCTAGCCAAGAGTGATTGAAAGGGGAAGTTCTTCAGCTTTGTCAAAATGCTAATTAGCACTAGCTGGTTTTGAACATGGTTTACATGCTAGTATTAATACTTATAATTTATTCTGAACCAAATTGAATCTGAACCAAAAACTCAGCATGTTGTTCGGTTCTGTGGTTAGTGGTAAGTCAATATTGTTGTCTCCAGCTATTGTGGATATACACAGCAAAGCTTGTTTTGTTTCTAAACCAAAATGCAGTAGCAAACTCAAAAGAATACTGCACAAAAATGTTCTACTAGCAAAGACTGAATAAATGCTTAAGTGGAACAGCTTGTTAGCAGCTTGTTAGAATGCTAAGCACTAGCCAGGTTTGATTAACCACATTAAATTGAACATGCTAATACTAATAATTTTTTTTTCCCCAAACTATGTTAGCAGTAGCGCGTAGTCAGTTTATAAGCTGTTGCAGATATAGTGTGTGCTACGAACTTCAAAATAATACTACACAAAACATTCTACTAGCAAAAACTGAATGAAAGGGCAAAGCATACTAATACTAATAATGATCTATTTTGAACTTTTTTAAAGCCATACTTCTGTAACATATTTGCAAAAAATAAAGTGGTTTACAGCATCTGTTTTGGCTATCTAGCTAACGCAATTAATTCATAAATAAGAAAAGCAGAAATTGAATGTTCTGGATAGAAGATGTAGAAGAAATGCATGAATTCAGTTGAGTCTTCCAGGCAGTGTCTGTTTAATATTGGAGCGGTTCAAACACCTGCGCAAATAATTTAAAAAAAAAAAGGAAGAAAAAAAAAAACAGTTCTTCTTTACAAATTTTGATTGGTAACACCATACTGTTGTACTCTGGTGTTAAACTGCAGACCTCCAATACGAAAGGTGTAAAGGTTAGCAGGTCTGGTAATATAATACAATGGGGGATAAATCATTGGGCATTGTTGCAGTTTGAGATGGGGTAAGGATGGTTAAATCATTACATCTCACAAGCCTAGTCGATAGACATGCACTTAATTTTGGGATAATTTCCTACCCAGCCACAAGCCTTGTACTATGAGCACTAACAAAGACGGACTGCAGATGATTAACACAGCAGGTGCAGCGTCTCCATTTGGTACAGATGGCCACAGGTGCATACCATTCAGCCAGCCGCTCATGAATATTTTATGCTGTTGTTGTAGCCGATCATTAGCAAGTAGCTGCATCAAAATGCTAAGTCCTCAGCAGAGCGAGAGTAATCTGTGTTACTGTCTCGAAGTCATTATAACGCATCCGGAATGAGCCAAAACTCTGAGCAATTTTCTAGTGAATTTAACCTTTGTCTTCTCTCTTCTCTCTTTCACGCACACATTTTATTTTTTTTTTTACACCATTTTCTTTTAGTGCAAATTGTTCTGTATCAAACGTTGTATTACTCATTATACACAAGGGGGCAAGCACTTCCTGATTTCGATACATAAATGGAGTTCTCAAAATGATTTCTTGAGTCTATTGAATAATGCATTTTTGAATAATAAATAAAAACAGAGTAAAAGTTTGCATTATAATTTGATAAATGCAGAGACTGTAGCTTCATATTAAACAGTAAATCAGATTATGCATGTGCTTTTCTTTCTCCGAGACCACAGCTCATGGCACGATTATGAGAGACTCGGTGTCTGAGTGGGCGTATGGTTTCCTCCAGACGAAGACAGACCCAGCCACTGACCATAGATCGGAGTGGAGAAATCGATACATGAGATTGAACAGCACCATAACCCTATGGCTGAATTAGATTTGGAATGAGTCCTTTGGCGTGCTCTATAGCCATGCGGTATTGGATGAGGTGTGTTTTATGGCTTCTTTTGCGAGGTTTGAGATGGAACATCGTGGACCTGCGATTGAGAGGAAAATTAGATTGAATATGACATGCTTGCCACAGCAGCCTGTTTTATGTCTCTGTATTTCTTACTCTACAAGTCTCTTGTTCTGAGCGCATTAATGCGATGCACCATTTCCCTTTGAACCTTAATACACAGTGTAATAATACATACATCCTCACACAGTGCTTTAGGTACAGCAATGAAATTTTGTCTGGGCTGTGTAATCAAATACATGAGTTACTCTTGGAACTGGGTATAAAGACACGATGATTTGACAGTACTGATATTGTGTTACAATGAATGAAGAGCTTAGGCCATAAACAATATCTTATTCTACTGAGAAGCATCCTGCGTTCACGGTTGCCATTTTGCCTGCGGATGTCGGAAGTATAGAATGTAGTCAGTGGCTCAGTTTTCTTCACCTCCATATGGGGTTTTTTTTTTTTTTTTTTTTGTGGTTTCTCTATGCCTGTATCATCTGTACGATCTAACAGCCATCTGCTGTCTCTGAGTGTATTTGCCACTGCTTTTGGTTGTATGGACAGTTCAAGACATGCTTCCTTGCTCGTGAAAATGAATGTGTTGTATTCTGTCTGGGAGTCCAGCATTTGAAAGACAAAGTATGGACTCCAGATTTTGGAACATAACTCATGGTCATGTGACATAAGATCATATCAGATCTTTTTCCGCCTTTAACGTGACATACAGTCCCCTCTGAATCTACTGGAACGACAATGCCAGTTCATTTGTGTTTGCTATAGACTGAGATCAGAAGATGGATATGAGGCGATATGTATCGGACCACCCAATTTGTAGGTGAGCAGAAATATTGGAACATACGACTGACAGGTGTTTCCTGGTGCCCAGGTGTGCCCTATAAGATTTTATGGGTATATGGAGCTGTCCATGATTCCCTATTTTGAAGCTGAAGAGAAGCTGCCCCATAGCATTATGCTGCCATCACTATGCTTCACTGTGGGTATGGTATTCTTTGGGTGATTAGCTGTCTTGTTTTTGCACCAAACATAACTTTAAGAATTATGCCCATAACAGTTTGATAAAATTGAGGTTGGATTGGATGCTTTTCCCCGCCCTGAGAAACGGCTTCTGTCTTGCCATCCTACTCCATAGCCCAGACATGTGAGAAACAGGAGACAATATTGTCACATTCGAGGAGTGACCAGTAGTTGGCAGATATTCCAATAACTCTTTTAATCTTTTGCTGTAGGTCTCTTGGCAGCCTCCCTGATAAGGTTTCATCTTGTCCTTTTGTCATAGTTGGAGGGACGTAGTGTTCTTGGTAATGTCACTGGCTCCCCATTTCTGTACTTGTTAATGATAGCCTTCATGGTGTTCCAAGGTACATTGATTGTTTTGGAACGTCTTTTGTACCCATCTCCTGATCGATACCTTTTTAGAGTTAGATCCAGTACTGGCTTTAAAAGCTTTTTGCGGATCATGCTTTCTGCAGTCGTGTGAAAGCAAGATGATGTAGAGAATATCCTGAAACAGAAACAGCGATCTTTATTTGGGGTTAATCAGAATCACTTCATTGATTACAGGTGTATAATAACAACTTTTGAGCAATGTCACTTGCACCATTATGTGCACAACTATACAACCAGGTTAATGTAAGTTCTTCCTCTTGAGTAACTTCTTTACGCCTTTCAGGGTTGTGGTGGATCCAGAGCCTATCCTGGGAACACTGGGTGAGGGGCAGGAATTCACCTTGGATGTGACACCAATCACCAGTTACTGTGCATCATGCCACTCACATTCACACACTTATTCACACTTAGGGCAATGGCCAATCCACCCACTGTCACAATTTTGGGAGGTGGGATAAAGACACAGAATCGGCAGGAATCCCACAAGGACACAAGCAAAACTCAGGATCAAACCCTGGAGCTGTAACTCAAGCCACCACACCACCAAAGTCACATTTCTTGTATAATTTTATATATTCCAAATATCCATTACAGTGTAATATCCCCCAGAAAGTGGTTTCAATTTCTGCACTTGAAATGGCAGTCCATTTGTCTGTTTTAATGGTCCAACAATACAGAACAGGTAAACTGTTTGGCCATGTGAACGGTTCTAAGGTTCTATGGTATTGCTGGATGTGTGGCATTAACCATGGTTATAGAGATCAAGAGTCTGAAATTCAGACTTGCATTGATCTAACTTTTTCCACTTATTTCCATGCATCAACATTTAATTTACATAGCCACAATCTGGAGAGAAGATTGTTCACTAATACTCAGTGAAAAAACATTACTTTGTAAATATACGAATCACCCGAGGCCCTGTGTGTGCAGAGTTTGCATGTTCTCCCTGTGCTGCGGGGGTTTCCTCCGGGTACTCCGGTTTCCTCCCCCAGTCCAAAGACATGCATGCTAGGCTGATTGGCATGTCTAAAGTGTCCGTAGTGTATGAATGTGTATGTGAGTGTGTATGTGATTGTGCCCTGCGATGGACTGGCACCCTGTCCAGGGTGTACCCCGCCTTGTGCCCGATGCTGCCTGGGATAGGCTCCAGGTTTCCCGTGACCCTGAAAAGGATAAGCGGTATAGAAGATGGATGGATGGATGGATATACGAATCACCATAATGGCATTTTGTCGTTCCTTGTGCTTAAGCTATTTAAAATATTTTTTTTCTAAAACTTTTTTTTTCATGTGTGCATTTATAAGAGAGAGAGGGTTTCACTGCTAAAGGTTGAACATGATTTCTCCAGCTACTGTTATTCAGAATTAATATTACATACATTTAGTCCATTATGTGATACAAAATGGCTTTAAAATGGGAGTGAGAACAGAATTAATATTAAAATTATTGCAGATCTACCTCGGCTCTTAATTAGATCCCATGAGTATCTAGACTCTTCTCTGTAAGTGGAAGTAAGTACGAAGGAGCAAGAGGAAATAATCATTTGACATTGAATCATTATGTACTTTAATATACAGGCTAAAAATCCAATAAAAATGTTAAGATTAATAGATTCACTTATATTTTAATGATATAATAATAATAATAACTATTATAATTGTTGGTGGTGGTGGTGTTGATGCTGTTGTGATATTTATTTATTTGTTTGCTTGACATTATTTTTGTTGTTGATGATGAGGAGGAGGATGAAAGCTGACCACTGCTCCCTTCCAGGATCAGCCTAAAATTGTATTACATCTCATTCCAATTAGGCAAAGGTAACCTTTTGGATCAGAGCCTTTGAGTACAGATCTGGGAAGCCTTACCTCAATAATTCTCACACAACAAACCCAAATAAATGTGACAATTATTATGTGCTGTTCAAAGATCTTCCATTGAAGGTATTACGATAGATGTAGGAAACTGTATGCCTTTATCTCCTCTATTCCCTCTCCACACATGAACCACAACATCTGGCCCAGCTTGGTTGTTGGCATTGTTTGTAGATTCCTAAAACTCTAAGCACATTTTATCTTTTGTTTCAGGATGGTTTCGAGGATTCTCAACCAGGAAACCTAATGTCAAGGTAAACCGAATGATCCTCCTACTCTCAGAATGAAGAATGAATTTGCTTCCTTGTGTAACTTGTGTGATTTTTCAAGTGTTTTCACAAGTTTGCTTCAGATCTTCACAATTGCAAGTCTCTAAAAGTGTTGTGATAGACTGGCATAACATGACGTGTAATATGTAACTTCAGAACTGGTGAAGCATTGAGAGTTAGTTTAATATGCACCTTAGTTTCATTCCGCTATCAGGTTTGTCTGTAGAAATATATTTACTTCAGTATATATTTTTTCTTAAGTATATATCCTATCATTTAATACATTTGTGGTTAATTTATTTAACTTCTTTTTGCATGTTAAAATGTGTGAGTGGATGTAAGCAACTGCCAAATCCCTTGCAAGTAACTCTTACTTGGCCCCTGATTGATATTATTCTAAAAGGTGACATGATGCTAACAAAACATATCTGAAATGTGCCAAGAATTACTGTGCCCTTACATTAGTTGCAAACAAAAGTGAATATGATAAATTCCTTGGGGGCTTGAGGTCAGAAACAAACTTACACTCCACAAACTAGTGTTTGTTTTTGTACTCTGACATTGTAATAATTTTTTTATATTTTAAGGCATATTTAAAAAAAAAAAAAAAAAAAAAAAAGCTGTTACACTCTTTCCCAATTACTGTCAGGTTGTTTACTGAAAATCAGCTGGCAGCTTTTGATTCTCATTCGCAAGGTCGTTGCAAGTTGGTTCGGTATATTTACAACCATTTAACACAGTTAACACAGACCATTTAACAATAATGAAATGCCAAAGTGTCTGAAAATATTCTCAACTGGGTAAAGTTGTACCATGGACTGTAGAGTTATGGTTCTGTGGTAGTCACCAGAAGGTTGTGAGTTGAAATCCCAGGATTGAAGGAGAGCCACATTTGGGCCCTGAATGAAGGCTCTTAGTATTTAATACTTTTTCTTCTTTTCTTCTTCTTCTCAGTTCTATGCCTTCAATGTATTATAAGCTTTGTAACAGCCTGTCCTGTGTCAAGACCTCAGCTGTTGGTGGATTTAGTGCAGGCTAAATTATCATTATCATTAATATTATATATTATTAAATATTTGATTGACAAAGAAAAGAGTAAAAATAACATCCACTTTGTGTTTCAGCGTATACCCAGCTTCCAGCTGTCTGTGCACTCGAACTTTTATGGAGCTTTGTGGGCATCACTACATGCAAATGAGCTGCGTCAGGAACGCACTTTACACGTTATGGGCGATCAGCATACACTTGCGTGTATGAAGAAGATCAGCGTTTGTGAAACTTTTGTAAATCCGGTGGAAAATTTCAGTTCGGCTTGACTTACACAAACATTTACACACAGCTTTACTAACAGATTGATAAAGGAGGCCCAATGTGTCTATCTTTGAAAATATTGCAAGAAACTGTTTTGAATTGATTTCCTTGTCTTATAAGGAAAAGTAGGCAAGGGTTAATAATACTAATAATAATACATTGTTCACATTACAACAGTCTCCTAACTTTTTCCAGGCTTTGTAGGTATTATAGCAGATGTAATTCATAATGTGATATACAGTACAGTATGTGACATCCATAACTGTTTATCAATAAGGTTTCTGATGGATGTTTGAACGTACTAAATCCTTGATTTCTAACTATGTTTTGCAATGTTTTAAAAATGATTCCTTTCTCAATTCAAATTGGACTAAATGACATTGCAGAAAGCAAAATCTTTCCATAGTTTTATAATTTTGAAGCTATTATAACACTTTTGGGTGTTTGCAGTGAAATACTAGTGTTTACAAACTGACAGGTAGCATAGCATTAGCTAACTGACTGGCATTGTTATTGTCAGCACATTCAGACTCAAGCATAACATAGAATACATTTTGTAAATTCAAGATCATTCTTTCATTCTTGGATCTGCACCCTAGCCTGGGAACACTGGGTGTGAGGAAGGAATACTCCCTGTAGACACACATTCATACACCTATTAACACCTAAAGGCAATTTAGTATAGCCAATCCAACTCCTGGCATGTTTTGGAAGGAGGAAACTGGAGAACCCAGAGGAAACCCATGTGGACACATGGAGATCATGCGAAGCTGTACACCAGGGATCCTGGACCTGTGGCGTGGCAATGACACCTGCTGTGTCAGCATGCCAACGAATTAAAGTTTAGCTTTTTGAAGTAGAAAAGTAGCTACTGCCCTTTAATCAGTCTGTCCTGGAACACAAAATCAAGCAACTCCAATATATTCATGGTAATTTTTCAAAAATTACCACGATTTTCTGCAGATTTGGGTTCTGCAACCAGAGCCATATCACCTTGCAGTTCTCGCCTGGTTTCCCACCGAAGTTTAGCATGGGTGAGCCTGCCCCGTACCTGGATGGAAGAACTCCTGGGGAAAATTAAGGTTGCTGCTGGAAGTTGTAGTAGGGAGGCCAGCAGGGGGTGCTCACCCTATTGTTTGTGTGAGTCCTAATGCCCCATTATACCATACTGTAAAAACAGGATTTTGAATGAGATGTTAAACCGAGGTCCTGACTGTCTGTGGTCATTAAAATCCCCGGACACGTCTCGTAAAGAGTAGGGGTATAACCCCGGTGTCCTGACAAACTTCCGCATTGGCCCTTATCTATAATGGCTCCTCTAATAATCTCAATCCCGGAATTGGTCACATCACTCCCCTCTCCTTTCCACCAATAGCTAGTGAGTGGTGGGCATTCTGGTGGACGCTACACACAAGTGGTGGTTTGAAGGGACGTCATGTGATGTTATCACATTGTGCATTCAGCCAAAGTCCTCTCCAGTTCACTTGTGTCGAACATGAGTCCAGCTAAAAGGTCTCATTGACCAACAAACACTTTCACTGTGAAGGACTATGTAAGACAATTTCGTACAATTGTAATTTTGCCAGTTCAAGTAGTGAAAAAGCTATTAAAAGAACACCGAAAGTTGCATTGCGAATTTTGAAAAAACCCACCGCAAAATCAAGCTTTTTTTTTTTTTTGGTCGCAGCAACCACAAAACACTCCACAAATTATGTTAAAACTGTATAAACTCATTCATGCCATATACTCACGGTTGATCTATACTGAAATAAAAAAAAAAAAGTCAAGATTATTTATCCTGAAAGTGAATTTGATTTTAGGAAAGTTGTACAAACCTCATTACAGTTTTGTGGAACTTTTATCCAGTAAACCATTAACTAAAAAGCATACCTGCAGGGGTGTGTTAAATTTAGCTGAAGAAGAAACATTTGAAGTCAGCTTCTTCCCAAAGGCAACTCTGAATCGCTCATAACAATACTGTGTATATTTTTCTAATAGCATATATTTCAATTTATTGCTACTGTGTCTACTGAAGTGCGTGTGCACAGATGCTTGAAAATAGTAATAAAAATCTGAACATAACTTAGACACATTTATAAACTCAGCAAAGAAAAGAAATGTCCTCTTACCTTCAACTGCTTTTATTTCCAGAAAATTTCTTAACATATGTAAATATTTGTATTACCATAAAAACATTCAACAACTGAGACATAAACTGAACAAGTTTTACAGACATTTGAGGAACAGAAATGGAATAATGAGTCCCTGAACAAAGGGGGGGTCAATATTAAAAGTAACAGTCAGTATCTGGTGTATCCTGTATCCTCCAGCTGCTTTAAGTACTACAGTGCATCTCATCCTCATGGACTGCACCAGATTGGTCAGTTCTTGCTGTGAGATGTTCCTCCACTCTTCCACCAAGGCATCTGCAAGTTCTCCATCACGTCTGAGGAGACACACGGATACATGTAATTTTCCACTGCAAGGACGATCAGCTGTCCTTCCTGTCTCCCCGTAGCACCGTCTTAGACATCTTACATTACAGACATTGCAGTTTATTGCTCTGGACACATCTGCAGTCCTCATGCCTCCCTGCAGCAGGTCTATGGCATGTTCACGCAGGCGAGCGGGAACCCTAGACATCTTTCTTCTGGTGTTTTTCCAGAGTCAGTAGAAAGGTCTCTTTAGTGTCCTAACTTATTATAACTGTGACCTTATTTGCCTACCGCCTGTAAACTGTTAGGGTTTTAACACACTTGGTGTGTTCACAGGTGCCTGTGCAATAATTGTTTATGGTTCATTGAACAAGCATGAAAGACATTGTTTAAACCCTTTCCAATAAAGATCTGTAAAGCTTATTTGGATTTTACAAAATTATCTTTGAAAAAACAGGCTCCTGAAAACGGAAAGTTTCTTTCTTCCTTTTTTTAAAATTTTTTTTTGCTGAGTTTAGATGCAAGACCGAGCCCGGAACCCTGGATCAATGAAGCGGCAATGCACTCTACTGCCCTCATTATGTTTCTCTTCAACCATATTTCAGTAATTACCATTTTTGGGTGAAGTACTTCCTCAGAATATGTTAGCTTTCCCCCTAGGTTAATAATGTATGGCCATTTACTGCTATAGTTTCTTATTTAAAAGAATCACAACTGGTTCCTTGTTTTGTAGCATATCTGAGGTGTAATATTGCATCTCACTGAGGTTGTTGTATGCAGAGGGTCATCGTTAACATTCAAGGCAACCACGAACTCCAAGCATAGGACAAGAAGTCAAGAATGTACTTTTTCATGCTTTCACTGACCTAATTAGACACGGGCAGAGCTTAAGCCAATATGAGGTGAGGACACAGCATGCTCCACTAAGCTCTTCCAGCAAACAAGAGGGTTGGGGAGTGTGGAAAAGGGGTTTAACGTGACTCAAATCACATTCGTCATGGCTGGTTCCATCTGCTGCATAGAGGTACGGCCAGGTATTAGCTGAGAGCAACATGTTGTTGGGATTATGTGTAGTTCTTTCTTTGGGCTGAAGGAATCCTTACCTTGAACAACTTCATGTATTCATTCCCCTAAATTTGTGAGTCTTTATTTGTGAAATATACTGAAAAATCTGAAAATATGAGAATCTCCTACTGAAACTATGATTTAATTATCACTATACATATGTCATGGGGTTGGGGGTTCGAATCCCTCCTCCGCCCTGTGTTTGCACATTCTCCTTTGGGGGTTTCCTCTGGGTACTCCAGTTCCTACCCAAGTCCAAAGACATGTGTTGTAGGCTGATTGGCACTTCCAAAATGTCTGTAGTCTGTGAATGTGTGCGCGATTGTGCCACCGTCCAGGGTGTCTCTCGCCTTGTGCCCTGAGTTCCCTGGGATAGACTCCAGGTTCCCCTGTGAGCCTTTGTAGGATAAGTGGTCTGGAAAATGGATGGATATGTCTTAGGGATGCATCAATAAAATTTTATTTTCAGACGGAGTACAAGTAAAAGTGCATGTTTTTTTGGTAAAATGCGTAACATACTTAGTAATAGGCAATCGGGGCAATCAGTTAAGATGGTGATTGAACAGTATCAGTATCTTTCACACAGAACATGAGGCATGAGTGAGTGTAGTAATTAAAAATGACTGCAAGGTGCTGTGAGAAAAGTGTAGATGTTGGCGAGTGAGGAGAAATATGCATGTCTTAGTGTTCGCTGAACTGAAGTGTTCTCATGCATGACCGTTTTTATTCATGCTAATTTCACTGCTCCACGCTCGCTGATACTGCTCTGTGCACTTTAGATGGCTGCCTTTTGTGCTCTCTATTAATGATACTGTTTCAATGCCATAAGAGGTTTTATCACGTTATTTGTATTGGAGGAAAATGCTGTAGTTCTTGCTCTTGATATTTTTACAGAGGTTTGATTATTATTCATGAAATACATCTAGTCATAATCACTGTCATAATATCATGTGGTATTGGACAGGGGTATCAGAGCATTTTTTTTTTTTTTTTTTTTTTTTTTTTTTAATGAGTATGAAAAAATGTCCACAGTATTGGACTTTCACGTGGTATCGGTATCATATCAGTATTGATACATCGTTAATTCTGTATGTGTTCAAATTGGGAGTCATCTAGCCAATGTATTATCATAAATCTTTCATATAGAGATATAACAAAATTAAGGGGAATGAACCAATTCAATGAAATACTGGTGTCATATCACAGCAAACCAGTGACTACATTTCCCATCCCGCACTGCGGCCTACAAACATGGCCGCCATGGACCGCAATTCCCAGAACACTCATTCATTCTAATCACGCACACCTGCATCCAATCTCACACACAAACACACCGCAGTTTAAGAGGGCTTTCGAAGCGTTCACGCTTGGTGAAGTATTGAGTGTTATCACCGTACCAAGCGTTTGTACCCTGTTCCTCGTTCATGTGTTGATTCATGTTCTTTGATCTTGTTTCTAGTTTCTCGTTCTCGATTCCTGCCTTGCCTCGTTTATGCCTGTTTGCTGATCGCCTGAGCCTTTGCCTGTTTCTTGACCTCGCTATTGTCTCATGTTTTGGATTTGTCTGCCTGTCTCTCTCTAAATAAACTCTTATCTGCATTTTTATCCGTCCTAACCTCCATTATGTGGATTTCGTGACAACTGGAGTCTTATTTTGTGAAACATTGAGACTCTGTCCTAATATTATCATCAATCCTTACTATAGAAATGCTCCCACTTGCAGAATAAAAGATGTCACGTCTAGCCATGTACCCAAGGATTGACATTTTCAAACAGTTTCCCTTTAAGTTCACCCCAGAGTGGATAGTGTTATGTCTCCGCTGACCTTTAAGAACAAATACTTTGATAATATACAGAGGGCCTTTGTCGGAATCCCTTAAAGTAGTGTACGGCGTTGCCTCATGAGACCTTGAGGCAAAACATCCCAAAAATGGTTGAGGAAAAAAAAAAAATCATGTTGAATAGAGATGATGTGATGCCATTTTCCCCCATGGCGACTAGGGGTTTTGCTTTTAAACTGCCACCGGGCTGGTATTAAAAAGGAAATGTCATGATTTTGCAGGGAAAAGCTAAATGAGAATGGCTCATGAGAAGTATTACAGAGAAAATGTAAAAAGTTACAGTATATTGATGGGCTTTTTGAAGGGAACCTGCTGTATGCTGTAAATAGGATTCTGTGAGCATTGTACACCTTATTTCATGTCTCCTAGTAGTCCATTTGCACGTAATCATTTGTCAGACATATGAATTCAAAGCAACTTCCAAATGAGTCGGCATCCTATTCAAGCATATAGCTGAACAGTTGAGGATTTACAGTAATACTAAAAAGATGAACAATAGTTCTGAACTCAGCAACCTACTGCAGCCAGTGCATCAGTTGAATATAAGTTTTTATCTTAAATCAGGGTGTAAAGTTGGTCATAAATCATACATTGTCAGGACTTCATTTAAAACTAGCACAGTGTAGTATTTCGCTTGTGCCACAGACACTTAAGATAACTAGTACTGCATTTCTTTTTTAGTTCTGATGAGAAATGTTGGTAGCCAGTGTTGGGTCATTAATTACTAATCACTAATTACATCAATGTTGCATTTAAATGACTGACTAATTACTCTGTCTGAAAAGTAATTGCATTACTCATTACTAATTACTTGTTAAAATCCATATCAACATTGACCACATGGACAATGGAAATGAAAGTCTTCTGTTAATTCTGTAAATTTGAGTCAAACATGGAATAGTTTAGCCTATTAAGCAGAGCTTTTTTTTTAAACCATTTTAAATACAAAAATTGAAACGAATGATATAAACTGGCTTAGCAGTAAGAGCTACTACTTGGGCGAGAGGCCAATAGCCAATAACTATTTCCCTTGGACATAACTTACATTTTACCGTGACTTTCATGTGTCAAATTATGAAGTAATGGGAATATTTCCATTCAGCGAAACAGCCACTCGTTTCCGATCCTTGAAGTTGAGTGACTTCAGTCACCTGGCATGAACTCACGCCATGCATGCTAGCCTGCAGCTAACAAATTGAAAGTGGCAGAGTTAAATTAGAAAACTAATTTTCCTACAGAATTCCTAAAGTCTATACAGTATGTAATGCAAGTACATCATAAGTAACTATAATTTAATTACTTAAACATGAAGTGTGATCAGTTACTTTACTTTTTTCTGGGGAAAAGTAATTTATTTCAGTAACGTGTTGCACCTACACTGAAAAAAGCAGGGATCACCAACCTTCTACCTTCCTGCGGGTTTCATCTTCAACCAAAATCTAACACCTGATTTAGTTGATAAATGACTTCTTAATAATGACGATATCTATTTAAACTAGGCTGCGATGGAATTTTTATGTTCTCCTGGTGCAATGAGCTGCAGGTTACTAGCACAGAGCTACCCCTGCCCAATTCACAGTTAAGTATGATGTCTACAGAAGAGAAATGAAGCAATTATTTTGAAAGATTATATGCACAGATTTTCTCAAAACTAGACTTCCCTGCCAATTGTAGCCAACCAAAATCTAACTGGGTACAGGTGGGCCACTCTGCATGCCACCTTACACATTACACCAGGTGAAAGCTTGGAGGCATGAGGTGAAATCCTGAATTCACCTGTGTGGACAGTGCCATGTGGCAGCACTTCAAAGCGCCATGCTGGACGTGCTCGCCATCCCCACTCGTTTCAGCTGCCCATGCCAGCCAACGTTAATCTACTATAGAGGTGACACAAGGCTGGCATTTGGCCCATTATTAGCATGCCAAGCCCACACTGAGCGAACTGTGGGGCCAGACATTCAGTGTCATTACCTGTGTGGACATGAATGTGCTATATGGATTTTAAGTACGATTCTACTAGTAGTGCGTACCACTAGTACGTAGCATCCACCTGGATGATGTGACGGCAGCCATAGTGCGCCAGACACACCACACACCAGCTATTAGTGAAGAGGAGAGGAGAGTGATGTAGCTAATTCAGAGATGGGGATTATTAGGGGGCCATGATAGAGAAGGGCCAATGGGGGAATTTCACCAGGACACAGGGGTTAGACCTCTACTCTTTTACGATAAGTGTCCTGGGATTTTTAATGACCACAGAGAGTCAGGACCTCGGTTTAATGTCTCATCCGAAAGACGGTGCTGTTTTTATTGTATAATGTTCCTGTCACTATACTGGGGCATTAGGCCCCACACAGACCACAAGGTGAGCGCCCCCTGCTGGCCTCACTAATACCATTTCATGAAGATGAAGACGTGTGACTTTCTGCTATCTTCTGCACAACATGTAATGCGAGTTTGATATGGTCTTTATCATTTGAGTTTAGGTTTTGTTTGGTGATTATAGAAATGCTATGTGTGTGTCCTACAGACATTCTGGGCTTTAGATGTCTTCTGTTCTTGGTTGTCTCATGAGAATTTTCCATATGCTGTTTCACTTTGCCAATAACAGCAAAGATTGTCTTTTAAAAGCAGTTTAGCCAATAAGAGAGGCTTACATCATCCAGTTAAAATAACACTTTCATGGGGCACCATTTAATGCAAATAGAGCATATTTCTTGTAAATAATTAAAGCATGGGCAGCTGGATGAAGGTGTTAAATGATTGTGAAGAAACACCAGTCTATAGGGGGAAAAATGCATTTTTCCTGCTCCATCACCATGATTGATGACTCGAGTGCTTCCCAGGAGCAACATCATATGAAGTGTGTAGTGGAATGTGAAGGAGCGTGAAGGCACATTTTACAGCAAGATCATTTCGTCATGCTTTTAGGAAGTGTATTAAAAGACAACACAAAACTATGACACAGCTACAGTATATAGTCAGTTTGGTGTTGTCTTTTAATACAACTTGAATACAGTGTCCTCCACTAATATTGGCACCCTTGGTAAATAAAGCAAAGGCGGCTGTTAAAAATTGTCTTTATTGTTTAACCTTATGATCTTCTGTTTAAAAAAAAAATCACAAAAATTCAGTGCTCTCATGAATATCAAACAATTGCACAACACAGGTATATCCTAAAAAATATCTGTGATTATATATAGGTGAATACATGGCAAGGGATTGTATTGCCCATGAGTTACAAATGATGGAATAAGACAAAAGTAAAAGGCTACATTCAATTGTATGTAGAATGATGAGTAAGCTTTTCCACTGGGAATTTATGCTAGGCAGTAAGAACATTTGGCAGATTTACCATCTGTCCAAACATGGTAAACATCTGGGTGTACTACTTTTGCAAGTATGGTAGAATCACAAATTATCAAGTAGAAAAAATAACTTGATCCTGTTAAGCTCCCAAGAACAGTTGAGAAAACATTAACATCAAACCCGTTTATTATAAGATGCAAATATGCCAGTGGCTTTGCTATAACTACAGCAATATATCTTTTGCTACAGAATCAAATGTGCATTTTAAAATGAAATGAAATACACTTAATTTAATATTAAATACCAAGTTATACAAAATGCAAGTCAGTATTACTGTGATGCACATTTAACATAGTGGAAAATAAACAAACCTTTTTGCAACAAGGACCTGTTGAGGAGGATTTATCAAGTCCAGCTCATAGCACTTCTGGTCACCAAAGTTAACTTTCTTGTTTTATTGTCCTATTTTCCGACAAGATGACAAGAAATGACTTCTTAGGCTGGCAGAAAAATAAGCAGCTCTCAGATTAGCATAGATACTATACAATAAGGTAGACAATAGGCCTGTGATCGATTGACAAGTGAGCAATGCGTCCTGTCAGCAGTCTGAACAATGCATGTTAAGCAAAGGGAGTTGGGCCGATGATGAAATGGTTCATAAAATTATAAAATCACGTGACGTATGAGGAGAACTAACATTTTAACCCAAAGCATACATTTTTCCAAAAATACTGAACATTCTGAAGTTCTATCTCAGAAAAGTGTCTTTGGTCGTGCCCGGTGTTCTGTTCCAAAGATGTTCAAGTAAACTTTGTGAAGGTTCAGTTCCATAAAATTCACATAAAGGATGAAATGTATGGATAGGGGTTTCAAGACAAATATGAAATTTAGTACCGCTTCAAAAATTAAAGGAGCTTGCACACTATCAATTAACACAAGCAGTGTGGCATACTCCATGAGCTGTTTGCCTCGGACTGTACAATAAGGTCTAAAATAATTAGTCAACTTTTTGCTCAGTATTGAAATTATAATCACTATTATTTATTACAATTATTTAGCATATTGAGGACCAAAGTAATACAATGTAATTTTTATTTTTATTTTTTTACATTGTATTAAAAGCTTAATTTAAAAAATTGGATTAATCGTTCAGCCCTACAATAATCGTGATGTGAACTCTGCTGTTGGATTTTTGCACAGTAGAAGTAGACTTTAATCCAGGCATCAACGACTAGAGGACCACGGTCTATCATGTTAGTTGCTTTTTTGGACGTTGGTAAGCAAAGAATTTAATGTAACTGGACCTTCATAAATTGTAATTGAATATCCTCTGCTGTAATCTATTATAGTCTAAATTTATTAAAGCTTCCTCAGCTGCCATCATGATTTGACTCAGTTTGATCAGATGAATCTTGACAGGGTCTAATGGCAAATTCACTGAGTTGTCAAAATATGCTGAGCGTGAGCTAAGACCCTGTCCAAAAAACCCCCAAAAAACCTATAGTCTCATATTCATTTCTTTCAGGCTGCTCTTCAAGGTCTGGCCTCCTTTCAGGCACAGCAAACAAGAAAGATTGGCTCAGCTTGCTCCATTTCATACCGAATTGATTAATCACCTATTCTGCGCTACGTTTTACCTAAAAAAAGAGATGCCTTTTTTTTTTTTTTTTTTTTTTTTTTTTTTTAACCACACAAGTCATTTGTTTTTTGCTGAAGGTTTCTATTCTGGTTACTTCAGCCAGGCTCCATCAGTCTCTAGAGATGAATTCCAGCCTATTAGAGCAGATCATTACTCTTTACGGTAGCAGAAATGCAACCGGCTACCACACATGGAGAGGGATCAAGTGGGGGGTTAGAGAGGTAGCGAGAAACCTGACAGGCTGTTAGTCACACACGGCTCCGCTATTAATCAACATCAGCATGAGTTAAGGATTTAAAAAAGATCTCGTATTTGTAAAAATCTGAGAGAGCACGGCAATGTACAGTTTATTTTCACCATAAAAGAAGAGTGTTATTTATCTACCATGTAGATGCCAGGTAATCTACCATGTTACAGTGATGCTTGTGCTGTGACTTCTAATGGGGTATGTTACGTTATCATTTTGACCTGTTTTTATAGCGACGTAGGTAAGTACTGCAGTTGAAAAATGCAATTAATACAAAGTGACTGTTAAAAAGTTGGTTTGATTTATGGTAAAAGCTCCGAATGCATTTTCCTGATTAGACACAGCACCTTTTTTGGTTTTGTAATTGAGTCAAAATGCATTCATGATGCTTTTTGGTTGCTTTTGAGTGCTTAATTGCTCACTGAGGGCGGATTCTTCTGTTCTTTATTACTTAATTAATTACTTGCTGAAGCTTAAAAAAAAAAAGTGTTATTTTTGCTTGGCAAGGGAGACATGATGCCATGTACAACAACAATGGTTTCCCTTAGTTCCTTAGTGGTAACTAGGGATGAACAGAACATGTTCTAAACACGATATGAATATGCAGAACCCAAACAAAGTCTTTGTTCAGTTACATGAATGTCACAGCCAGAGTTCACACACATTCCAGTGTTTACCAACTGTTGTTTGCAGGGGCATAGTGATAGGGTTCTGGTTTAGGCCACACCCAAATCTGAATATAGACATGGATATCTGGAGCAATAAACAGATAGTGGAATTGTGTCATGATTTATCATAATTCATTTCCATAGCTGGAGCGCATGGTGTCTTAGTGGTTAGCATGTTTGCCTCGCACCTCCGCGTTGGGGGCTCGAATCCCATCACTGCCATGTATCTGCAGAGCTTGCATGTTCTCCCCGTGCTATGGGGGTTTCATCCCCTAGTCCAAAGACATGCGTTTTTTTCCCGTAGTGTGAGATTATGCCCTGTGATGAGTTGGTGTGCCCCGGGTTCCCTGGAATAGGCTCCAGGCTCCCTTGCAACCCTGCACAAGATAAGCAGTATGGAAAATGGTTGGATGGATGGATGGATGGATGGAGTTTCATATCTGCCAAATAAACAAATGAATTCATTTATTTTCCCTCACAGTAGATCTGGAATCTATCCCAGGTACGCTAGGCACAGTGTATGTGAGTATACCCTGGAAGGGGATGCCTGCTCACCGTAGGGCATCACGCATATATTATTATTTTTTTTTTACCTAGGGGTAATTTAAAGTAAGCAACCCACCTACCAGCATATTGTTTGAGACATGGGAAAGAACTGCCGAACATTGACTGTGCTCAGAACCCTGCTGCTGGGAACACTATTTGCTGTGGACCAAATAATTACCTTATAATTTTGACTATAATTTCTACTTACTTCACATTCTTTATAAACTTTATAATATAACATAAAAGAAAATGGTGCGTAGGACAATGCTCCTGTAACAGTAATTGTATTTGCTAAATTATTCCTCCTCCTCAAAGAAAACGCGAAAACAATTGTATACCGGGACATCAACAAGGCCCTTACAGACTGTTTATGTACTATCGAATTATTAAGCAAACACCAGTTATTCTGCTTCCCACATAATGAAAGAGAGAATAAAAGGCTGTCAGTGACGGCTCTGACATGCAGAGGCTGTTCCTCCGTCTTGCGTTTCTTCTGCTTGAAGTGGGAAATGCTATTCTTATTCGGCTCAGCGTTGACCTTTTCTGCTAAGTGAGTGTTCAGGCGGAGGCAGGGGAGCTGCACTATCTCTTCTTTGCCTCCCCCGATTCCTTGTTCCTAAACAGTTTGAGTACACTCTAGCTGGGAGCAAGACCATTAGTAACAGCTCAATGTGTTCATCCCACTGGCTTCTCCGTAGCATACCTGTTTTTACAGGATGTAGGGAACTCTGATCCATGCCATCTTGAGGAACCCCATCAATACTTTACAATTCAAGCACTTCACAGGGATTGTGTATAAAAGGACAGATATTTTTGAGACTATTTTATGAAAATGGCACTGGTGCTGAAGAATCAATAGTCTTTTAAGAACCCTTCTTATTGTCCGAGGTATAATTCTTCGAGATCTGAATGATGCCGTACATGTGGAATGATTGCTGTTGCAGAAAATGGCAGCCACTGTTATTTGGATGTTGCTTATATACTGAAAGTCCAAGACCAGCAGTGGCTCATGGGTTAAGGCTCTGGGCAACTGACTAGAATGTCAGGGGACAGAGTTGGCACTGTTGGGCCCTTGATCAGCTCCTTTAACCCAGCGCCATTGAAAAAGAGAGTTTCTACAGGCTTTGATCTCGCCGCAACACAGTCATGTGGTTCATGTAGCTCTCAATAGTTCCAAACAAATCAGTCAACAAACCAGTCAACCTGTTTGGATGTGTTTAAGCGGGACAGCCAGCAGCAACGACTATATTTGCAGCAATTTTTGGTAAATATTAACACACAATGTGCTTTGATTACTACGTTGACTACATGTACAGTAGCATTTTTTTCTGGGTAGTGCTGGAGAGACCGCATTAATCTTTTTTTTTTTTTTTTTTCTTTTTTTTTTTTTTTTTTTTTTTTTTTCTTTCCCTTGTGTTCACTTTTGGAGCAAAAGGGGATTACTCCCATAACATAGAATACATTTACAGTGTGTATGCATCAATATTTTTCTCTTGCTTCTTTGATCATAATTACTCACATCCTAATGTTATCTTATGTTAAGACATTCACATGAGCATGCACAACAAGTGAATTTCAATGAGTGCGAGTAACTGCTCAATTTAACCCAAGAAGGAAGTTCGGGCAATAGTGCAAAATAAACAAGGCAAACAATTGCATTCAGCAAAACATTTTATTATACAATGCATCCAGGGAGAGGGTAGAATAAGTTTTTCCTTGAATGGGAAAAACTTATTCTACATAGAAACTCATTCGACCTCCTACAGGGAGAGAAAGGTGGCAGAAGCAGGCTACTTTTATGCAATTCCAGGAAAGTGATTAGGCTGAAATTAATGAGTGAAATTGGTCGATAAAATGACACTGCCTATAAAAAAAATATATATAAATCTGTACCTCTTATTATATATTATTAATTTTATTTATTTATATTTTCCCTGGATGTTCAATGTTGATGGTGGGGTAGTGTTTCTAAATGTTTCTAAATGTTATTGTATGTATGACCTGTTCTTTCGATGCCAAAAAACACTAAATTTAATGTTAATGTTATAAAAAAAGAAATAAAGTAATTAAAAAAAAAACTTTTATAGATCAAAATCTTTCAGTGGTTGGCTGTGTAGCATTTGAATTCAAAAAAGAAAAATAAATAAGAAAGTACTAATGAGCCCCGGTAATTTTAATGTCCTTCATAAACCGCAGAATACCTGAATATAATAACAGACCAGTCTGATGTGTGTAGAGGTGCATGTGGTTATGTTGTATTATGTGCCTGTATGAAATAAATAAAAGAGAGAAATAATAAGAAAATCCCATCTTTCAACAGCTGGAACTTGAGATTTACTGCATCAATGACTATAGGAATATCTCTTGCTTTAGATTTCTCCATCACCTCCTGAAAGAGAAAGAAAAAGGTGCTTACTTAAGATAATGTCAAATTAAACTAATACACTCCAACTTAAACAGCAAATCTAATCACGCAATATGTACTTTTTTAACAAACGCCAATAACTGCAATTAATTTGAGGTAAATGTAGGCTAATTGACATTTGATTATGGTAGCTAGTGAAGTGTTGCTCAGGCTAGCTAACTGCTATTAGAATCTAACTAGATATTATCCAAGGTTAAACATGAAATAAAGCTGGCTACATATAATACCACTGCTGACTAGATTCACGAGAGGTCAGCTAATGTTTGTCTCCCCATGTCCATGTGCATTTCCTCTAGTTTTCCATTTTAGTTATTCAGTCATCTTCATGAACCATTTTATCCTGTTCAGGATTGCGATGGATTTGGGGCCTATCATGAAGTGGATGAAGTTGGAACACACCCTGGATGGGACGCCAGTTCATGTGCGCACACACATTCACACACGCAATCACATCTAGGTTCAATTTAGAATAGTCGGTCCACCCACCAGCATATTTTTGGTTCCCAGTGTTCCCAGGATAGGCTTCAGATGCACCAGAATCCTGACCAGGATAAAATGGTTCATGAAGATGACTGTATAACTAAAATGGAAAACTAGAGGAAATGCCCACGGACACGAGTAGACCAAATTAAACTTCACACAAATTGTAACCCAACCTCGGCATTGAACTGGGGACCGTACCTGTTGTGCAAAGATGCCGTTTTTATTTTAGGCTATGAACAATATAACACATTTCCTTGAAGGACTTAGTTGTACAATGGCGGGCTGAAATAATTTTCAACATGTATGTTTTTAAGAAATTGTGAGTAAACAGCGTAAGGTGGCAGTGACAGTTCCTGATATTACCAGACCAGCAGGTCTAAGGGTACAGACAATAACTGATTTTGGTGGCCAAGAAACACTTAAACTGTTATAGCCTGACAGTGACCAGGACAGAATCCAGACAGAACCCAAAAAAATACATCTGAACCATGCTCCAGTGCATCTCTCACTTGCTGAAAGTGAACACTGGTTAATTCCTTTAATGAGTGGCACACCTGTGTCCAAATGGGATTGGTGGGACCAATTCTCCTATGCAGGCCTTACTGATTCCTACAACATGGTAGGATGTGGGACACTTGACAACGCAGACCCGCGACAGATTGTCTTATCCCCACCCTCCATCATCAACTCCTTGGCACACACACTCATTTATTAGTAGGGATAGATTTAGCAGTGCAAGCAGCCTACACCACATGGTGCTACAGCTTACAGCTGATTGAAAAACGATCAAAGAAAAGTCCAGAAGAAAAAAAAAATCCCAGAACACTGAAACAATTAACATCCGATGACTTATTTTGGCCTTCTAAGATATATTTTTTTTTATTGACCTGATTTATTATCGCATTAGTTTATTATCTTATCTCGCAGTGGATAATTTGGTTTTAAATTTGTGCACAGACAATAATAATTCTCAGTAGGATCCACATACTAAGCCCTATGGTTTTTATGGACTGATACCTAAAAGCTTATTTAAAAGATATTGAGTTACATGTCCTTAAATACAGTATAGCACTACCCACTATGTGTAAGAATATCTCTAGTGTGCATAGCATCATAGTTTATATGAAGGTTTTCTTTGGACTGGTACACACTCTCAAGCCAATCAGTTCCTAATTATCATTAGGAATTGTCCTCCACACATTTACTATACTGTAAATACCTTATCACTGTGATACCGAACGTTCATGCTGATGATGATGTAAATGCCACATCCAGTATGGGCGATTTGAAGTACCAGAACTGGTGCATAACAAATACAGAATTGTCCTTGGTGTAAAACAGATTAAAGGAAGCATTGCAGATTAATTCATTGACGTTCAGATTTAATCTAACAAATCTAGTCCGTGTGCAACTATTTGGTTTACAAGGCACCCAAAGACTGTGACTCTCCATGCACAAATGCTAAACTAAGCAGGATTTTAGAGGGTGAGTAAATTAGGATGCCCCAAACGAAACCATTGGATGTGCCATCTATGATTCAGGAGTTTGCATTCATAATGAGCCAGGAGCTCTGTGGTCGTCTGGTCTGAGTATCTCAGAGCTGCGGTGGCATAACACAGATGTGCAAGCTTGCAGGATGTTGATGACTCATATATTCATCAGCCCCCCTCCTTCCTTCTTCATTTGCAGGGCTAACCTCAGTTGATTCAGTGAGGTGCAGAGGCTGAAGAGAAAACGTTCTGTCAGTGCTACCCAGAATGTAATGCACACTGGGACTGTGAGCATAAGGTTGGGATAATTAGTATATGTTTAGATCTAGGCCTTGCTTTGACAACTCAGAATTTGGTCAACCAGCTGTTTTCAACATTTAGATCATGTTCATTAGACGGATACATGCACCCATAGCAACTTACAGTTAAGTTACTATTTGGTTAGGACTCTTGCTCAAAACACTGGTTCTGTGGTATCTGTGATTGGAAATCACAATTTTCTGAACAATTCGTTTGCTCTAGCATTTCCCAGCACAACAGTGCACCTGTGCACAAAACGAGGTCCATAAAGACATGGTTTGCCACGGTTGGTGTGTAAAAAAACTCGAGTGGCCTGCACAGAGCTTGACCTCAACCCCAGTGAACACTTTTGGGGTGACTGCACACCAGATCTTGTCATCTGACATCAGTGCCTGACCTCACTAATGCACTTGGGCTGAATGGGCAAATCCCAACAGCCACACTCCAAAATCTAGTGGAAAGACTTCCAAGAAGAGTGGAAGTTATTATAATACAAAAGATTAACCAAATCTATAATAGGATGTGGGGCCCTGTGTGTGTGGAGTTTGCATGTGCTCCCCATGCTGCGGGGGTTTCCTCCAGGTGCTCCGGTTTCCTCCCCCAGTCAAGACATGCATGGTAGGCTGATTGGCATGTCCAAAGTGTCCATTGTGTATGAATGGGTGTGTGAGTGTGTGTGTGATTGTGCCCTGTGATGGACTGGCACCCTGTCCAGGGTGTACCCCGCCTTGTGCCCGATGCTCCCTGGGATAGTCTCCAGGTTCCCCGTGACCCTGAAAAGGATAAGCGGTATAGAAGGTGGATAATAGGATGTTCAACAAGCACTTGGGAGTGTTTGGTCAGGTATCCCCATACTTTTTGGCAATATAGTGTATGTCTATTGCTTGTGTATGTCTGTTGCTTGCATTGATGGCAGGAAAGTTTGCTGTGCTCCTTTAATGCTCTGTTTGCACTGTTTGGTGCCATTGTTCTAAGCGGTCTCAGAGCTGCTTGGTCCTCTGTGCAGCTATGTGCCGGTATCGTGCAGCGTGGTGTTGTGCAGCTCTGTGAATCTGTGCAGTATCTGTGAATCCGTGGCATGGTGTTCAGAGCCGTGCATGGTGGCTCTGTGGCACTGCAGAATGTGTTGCCATTACATTGTAGGTCATCAGTGTGACTGTGATCATCTTCTTTTTCTCTTCCTCTTCTTCTTCTTCTTCTTATTTATTATATAATACAAATATAGTCAATTAAATTTGGTATCATTTATGGTAAGTATTGCATTTGGAAGATGATTACAATTAAAGGATTCCCTCTAGTTCAGCTGGTTGCACTGTCAAAATAGAGTTTCTGTGCACTTAAATTGATTTGCTGTGAGACTAAATTGCTGTGAGAGTAAATTGCAACACTGCTGTGAGAGTAAATTGCTGGATTCCTGTGAGACCTGTACAGCTACAACTACACCAACATCAACAACAACAACTAACTTAGCACTCTATGAGGATATCTAACTGCTGTGAACGTGAAATTCCAGTGACCCAAACATGGAAGACACAGCATCATGACCGAATAATCAAACTAACCCACGGACACCATATTGCTCACATAAGGCTGATTTACTAAATACAAGTGTCCCGGTGTTTACACTGATTCACCTTTACTCACTAAAATCTATGGGACATATTTTTTACATTCTGTCCTGGCACTTGAGTTGAACAAAGCCTGTATGTATCAAGCTCAAAGCACACACACTCTCACACGAGCAGGTTGGGCATAAAAATGAGCGGCCACGTGTGCTTCCCCCAGGCAGACTTCACATCCTTTTGTTATTTCACTCCAATGAATCTGTACTGTAATTCATATTATACGGAATGTAAAGCAGGTCAGATGCTGGTAGTAGGCATGAATAACTTGTATCGAGATTTTACTCCGTACGACCTCTTTGTTAGCAATTATATATTACGCAATAAAATTTGTCTTTTTTTTTTTTTGTCATGGTAAGGTATTTCTTTCCAATGTTTCCCCAAAATCTAGATTTTTTTTTTTTTTTTAGCTTTGTTAAATAAAATAGTTTACTAATCAATAGCTGGATAACATTTTCATAATCAACACCGTGACGGTAGGTGTTAATTATTTTCTTGTCAAGGATGGGGATTTACATTTATATAGTTTGGCATTTAGGACACATATTACTATCTCGATCTAGAATATGGTCCACATTACTCCTCATTAGTGCCACGAGGAACAAAACTGTCCTTATATATTAGCATTCAACCTACAGTAGATTTAGGTAATGTCCGTGCAGTTCTGGGCAGCTAATGATTAATAGAGCGTACTTGCTCTCTGTCTCAATTCTCCCATTCAGCAGATGGAATTTTGGTGTCCTCAATAACTGAGTTTAACCTGCCAAAAAATGAACATGTGAAAGAAAAAATATAGCTGGAACAGTTGAGAACCAGACTTTTGTAGCATGTACAGTGGGTACTGAGATTCATTTGGTCTAATCGAAGAATCTGAGTTGGTACGGGCCACGTTAAAAGAAACACATTAAATATGTTTACTGTATATATGTGAAGTGTTTAGTTATGTTGGCACTTATTTGGTACAGCTGTATTTTCGTTATTCCTGTGAGAGGTTTGTGGTTACGCTGATATTATAGGGGGGGCACTGTTAAAAGGAGGGGAAAAAAAATGAGCAAAAGCTTTATTTCTCACTCAGCATTTTCCAGTGAATGCCATATTAATAAGCAATGCCATATTAATGAGAAATCTAACATTGAAGTATTGGAGACAGCAAAGGCCCAGAATATGATACAGTCGCACAACACCGTTGCCTTGAGTTATAGCAGGGACTCATTTTGGCTAGTTAGCAATCTATAAGTTGACAAAGGTGATGCCATTGACAGGTTAGTGGGTTTTATGTGTCACAAAGTGAGAGGTGAGACAGTTGCAGTTAAGCAATCAGCGAACAAAAGTAGCAGGGACAATTCAAAATACACAGGGGAATTCCTGATTCATAATGTATTACACCATATTGGCCTAGATTAAAAATACTCCACAACTTCCAAGATCTTGTTTTATAACAAATAATTGGACTTGCAGCAGGGGAAATAAGTATTGAACGCGTCAACATTTTTTTCAGTAAATATATTTCCAATGAGGTTATTCATATGAAATCTTCACCAGACTTTGGTATTAACTCAAGAAATCCACACATATAAAGAAATCCAAACATTAAAGTCCATAAATAAAGTTATGTGTAATAAAGCGGAATGGCACAGGTAAGAGGTATTGAACACGCTGACTGAAATTTATTTAATACTTAGTGTTGTGTACTGAATAGCAGTATTCAGGTGTGATTTTGCACCATTCTTCTAAACATATTGTCTTTTAGTCTTGTTCAACTGCATTTGAGTCAGGTGATCGACTGGGCCATTCTAACACCTTGATTTTTTTTTTTCTCTGAAACCAATTGAGAGTTTCCTTTATTGTATCATTTGGATCGTTGTACTGCTGGAAGCTCCACCCACGTCTCATCTTCATCATCCTGGTGGATGGCAGCAGATTCTTCTCAAGAATCTCCCGGTAAAGGGCTCCATTCATCATTTCTTCAATTATATGAATTGGGTGAACGTGCATAGAGGCAATGGCAGTGGAGTGCACTGCCTATTGTTTTCTCTGTGACGATGGCACCTGCTGCCTCCAAGTGTTTCTGGAGCTCTTTCCGAGTGGTCCTTGGCTCTTGGGCTACTCTTCTGACTATTCTACTGAATCAGAAGTCTTGCGAGGAGCTCCTGTGCGTGACCGGTTGATGAAGGAGTAATGTTGCTTCCACTTGCGCATAACGGCCCCCATTGCGCTTACTGGAAGATTCAGAAGTTTTGAAATACATCCGTATCCGATTCCATCAATATGTTTCACAACAATAAGGTTGCAATAAGGTTGGTAACAAAAAGCCTTTTTAAAGACCATTAATTTACTAACCCAGCTGACATTAATTTGCATAGATAGGAGGTATAATTACCTTCTAACTACTTACGAATGTCTTACCTGCCTTTGGAGAACTGCTTTTTCTTAGCGTGTTCAATACTTTTTTCCTGTCATTCCACTTTATTACACATAACTTTATTTATGTGCTTTAATGTTGTGAATTCTTTCTATTTGTGGATTTCTTGAGTTAATACTGATGTCTGCTGACAATTTCGTGCAAATAACCATTGGAAATATATTTCCTGAAAAACATTTTGATGTTTTAAAAGACAACTTTTAAGTGCAAACAGTGTGTCTATGATACACAGAGCCATTTCTATTATTGTAATATGTATTACAAAGTTTGGGAGAGGGATTTGGGGCTTATGGAGTAGAAATGCCTGTGCCCCATGGTGAACTTGTTTCAATAGAAAGACTGATCAAAGAAGAAAAATGTTGTCTCTTTTGGGCTGGGTCTTTTGTGCAGTTTTCGAGATGTAGTTAGGTTGGAAATTTTGCTGAATCCTGGCAACCCTGCTTAATGATATTAGCGCTTCTGTGTGCACCTCACACACTGTGACATTGTGTCCTTGTCATTGAGACACTCACTAGATAGTCGACTATAGCAAGAGTCAAATAGACTCTTGACTTAATTTGATTGAAACTATGATGATATTAATGTCGTCCTGCCCCACCAAAATCTATGGTCATGATCTGCTGCCTTCTCTCAATAGTTGGAAATGTATGGGAGCTGTAATACACAAGTTTCACAAGTCCTGAATTCAGACCTGCTGGGAAGATGTTCATTCTGAGATGTTCATGCCTTCTGAGAAGGCATTCCATTAGATTTTGGACAGTGGCTGTGGGGATTTGTGCCCATTCAGCCACATAAGCTGAAGAGGTTGAGCACCAATGTTCACACCTGAAGAGGTTGAGCACTGTTGGGGTGACAACACACCACAGGGTGTTCACACATTCACACACTACAGACAATATGGGAGTATATATATTTTTTGCAGCTTAATGGCTTTTAGTCTGTTAAAATACAGTATATAATATCATGCATCTTAACTTGTGAACAATTTTCCCTAATACTTTTCTTTGAGCAGAAGAATGGTTGTAGAGCTACAGTTTCTAATGACATAATTCCACTTTTCTTGTCCATGTCATTTTGCTAAGATGTAACTCAGAAGCAGCATTAGCAGAAATTCTGCACTTTTAAAGTCATGGTAGAATTGACATTTCCTAAGGTATGTCAGGCTTTGCCAAATGTCAGTGAAGATGGTTGGTGGAAATGTTAGAGAAAAGTCTTTGATATTTTAATCTCAGTAAGCATAATGTTTGTTTCATAATGGCATGAAATGTTGGCTGATATAATTTATACCACAGAGCTATTCGATTCTCAAATGTGATTGGTCAGACGGTGTTGATTCATTTTCTTAAACAGGTATTAGTACTGCCTGCAAGGGAAACTACAAGATTATATTGATAAATAAACATATTAGATTAGATGTTATGACAAAGCATTTGGATTTTACTCAGTCTAGAGTTCCCAACATCTACACTATAGCCATAGCATTTATGATTTTTACCCCTTGTTACAGCAATATGGGATCAACCTTAAAACTATGCTCTTCTGGATTTTCAGATGAAGCAGACCAAAATCTGAATAAACTTCACCTGACAGGAAAGAAGTGAAAAGGTTTCGCATATTTTTGCTTCACTCTTTATCTAAGTGAACTCGGTCTTGATTTTACAAAGCTCGGTATTGTGAGCCAAAAGATCCCAGCTGGATGGGACTGTGGTCTCTTTGATCAGTGAAAAAAAAAAATGGAGGAGTTGGTTATTTCTTATTGTTACGTACCACACATCTGAAAAAAAAAAAAAAAAAAAAGTTCTTGTTCACCAACATATGCTAGGATTTTTGTTGTAAAATGTATTTATTTTTCTTGTTGTTAACAATGTTGGCACCACTGATGTTATCTAATTTTATGTCTCATAAGCAAAGCTGTTTTCAGACTTTTCTTCGCTAACCACTGTAATGGTGTTAAGCAAGCACTTAAAATAACCCCTTCAATTTCAGCTCCCAGCATAACTAAGGCCAGGTAATTGATGCTGAACTGGATTTGTAACCTCAAGTAGTCTTATTATCTCAGGTAAACCAGTTCTGGAGCTCTTCTTAAAGGATGTTATTATAGTTATACAAAGCAGTTTCCACTTTTGGAGTAATTGCAGATGATTATAGTTCTTCTTCTTATTTTTTTTTCTTCTCTCAGTTCACATTTTTGGATGTTTTTCCAAACCTTTGTCCTTCACTTACCTCTAATTGCATTAACGAAAAAGCAATATCTTCTACCTTCAGTTACAGAATACTTGGTCTTGGAGTTTAGGCTTATAGACTCTCAGTAATATAAGCTGTCGTTATTGGATTTCTACTGTTTATAGATGAGTATAGCACAATGCTGATACTAGATCAGTCAGCATCAAAGGTATTAATGCTATGATTTAACCTCGTTTTATCTTTGATTTTTACAGGGCATCTTCCCAGCTAGCTATGTGTATCTGCGGAAGGCTGTTGTCACCAACCGTGGGTAAGAGCCTTTTTTGCCGAAGTTGCCTAGTGATTAGGAAATTAGCTACAGTAGCAGAGACAGTATTTTCATATTCGGCTATGTTTTTCTGCCACGATTTATTTTGTGTGTGCAAATATCAAATGGCATGCCCTAAACATCTGGATGTTGGGCCTACACAGTATTTGTGCCATGAGAATTAGACCCAGGTCAAATCTAATTGATGATCCCTGGTGTACCCATATTGATTTATCAATGTAGAATATAGGGAGTTTAACAGATGTGTATACATTTTAAAGCATTAGCAAACACTTGATGTAATGCACTGTATGTAACGTAGATTTAGAGAGGGGAGAAAGACTCCATCCAGAGTGTAACTCCCGTAAGGAGTACAAGGAAGCCTCAAAGTCAGGAACTGTCAGAAACAATTACACTCTTGTCTGAAACGTCTTGCTTCTCAAGATAATTTGGGTTGATTATGCATTTGCCTACAAATTGTTAACTTCATCCCTGAATACATCATATAGTATTTCTTTATTTAATGCATCTACTTTAACCGCATTAACTAGATCAATGCCCCACAATAATTTCACATTTGTTCTGTGTGAAAAGTCACACACGCTCACAAAAAAATGACGTTCAGATAAAGCGAGCTTGATAAGACCAAAGCATTTGCATAGTACAATTCAAAAAATGATAATGGAAGGACATGACAGGGCTGATGGAGAGAAAATGTGAGGGAGAGATAAATGGTGTGACAGAACAGAATAGATAGCAAGGGGGAAAAGGAGCTGGGAAAGGACATTTTGCCACATTCCCTATGGTTAATGACTGCTTGGACAAATCCGTACAAATTGAACTTACAGGAACAAGTACAAGTAAGTACCCTTACTCACTTATATTGACCACTCTAAAATAGGGAAGCAAAAAGACCCTGGACCAAATTTGAAAATAATTACTAGTCTAGCTGTTTCTGCATAAACAATTGAAAAATAAACTACAGTGCTAAGAAAAATTATTTCCCCCATCCTGATTTAATCTGTGTTTTTGTGTATACCTCATGCTAAACTGCTTCAGAAATTAACTCAAAATCTAAGATAAAACAAAGGCAACCTGAAAACAAAATAACTTTTTTAAATGATAATGTTATTTATTGAAGCAAAAACAGTTATCCAATACCAACTGGACCTGTGTGAAAATGTCTTTGCTCCCATAGTTACTAATTCCCCAAATCTATGAAACTGCATTCATAATGGGTTTCAGCTGGAATAGACTCAACCAGGCCTGATTACTGCAAACCCTGTTCAATCAAATCAACGCTTTGGACAAAAAAATCATCCGTAAACCAACCCACAGTTTATTTTATTAATTAGTCATTCTCCAGCGAATGTGGTTGGAATCACAATGACTTCACATCCCAAGTAAAGTATGTGTGTACTCAGTGCTCACCTTGCTGTCCTTGTGTTTGTGTGTGCAGGCAGTATGAGACAGTGGTGCCTCTTGAAGATTCCATTGTGACCGAAGTCACCTCTACTCTACAGGAATGGGCTGTACTCTGGAAGCAGCTCTATGTGGTGAGTCTCAACTTTGCATACTCCTATTAAAATGGATTGCAGTGGATGTGGTCATTCAGCAACTGGATTAGCAAGTTGCTATTCTGTTGTGGGACTGAATTAAGCAGATATGGAAAACACATGGTAGAAGTGAATACAAGCGTAGCAGGCTTTGTGAATAAATGAATACAGAATGGTCTCTGAAGTCTGTTGGTCTATCGCAATGCACACTGCAGTAACATGCTGCTAATATGGTTGTTTTAATTTGTTAGAAGCTACTTGCTCAGAGGGCATGTTTGGTGTTTTGTAAAAATGTTTATTGCATACACAATTCACAATTCAAAGTTGGAGTCTTATTGGGTAAAATCTGGTTTATGTTCCCTTCCAAACAAGCCTTTAAAACCTTTTCGAAGGTTGGAAAAAAAAAATTGGAAGTGGGTGAAATGGGATGGGGTGGGGATCTTTGTGCACTTGTCTGATCTGATGTGCTTGAACCCTCATCTACAGTGTATGATTGTTGCAACTGTGAGTAAAAAGATGCTCACTCAGTTTTTGGAAGCAGTGACAAGCCCAGGTTTATAGTGGCGTGGCAAGAGAGAGGCACCATGTAATTACGTATAGAGCTTCTTGGTGTAAAATAAATGATCACCTAATGACATGTATAACTCTGAAGTGTATTTCTTTCATAGTTGCTTTCTCATTTCTAACAATAACAAAGTATAAACAGTGATTATGATTGGAGTGATGGGGGTCATGGGGACTTAGTGGTTAGCACATTTGGCTCCCACATCCGGGGTTGTTGGTTCGAATCCTGACTCTGCCCTGCGTGCGCAGAGTTTGCATGTTCTCCCTGTACCTCGGGGTCTCTTCTGGTTACTCTGGTTTCCTTCCCAAGTCCAAAGATTGGCTGATTGGCATTTCCAAATTGTCCATAATGTGTGAATGTGTGTGCGATTGTGTCCTGTGATGGGCTGGCACCCTGTCGACCCTGTCTGCTGTGGCCATGCCCCGCCCTTGAAAAAAAAGTGAAGGCTGTAATATTTGTCTCTGTTGTTTACCTTGAATTACTACTACTACTGCTTCCTCTTTATTACCGTATAGCCCCTGTCCAGTCAGGCTGCAAATAGCTAAGAACTTCCTACTGTTCTGAAACACCATAAATATTTCAGAGTCTCTTCTGAGAAAGCATGAATTGGCTTTTACATCTCATTAAACAGCGCTGCGCTAAAGCATTTTATACATACAGGTAATTTATTGGAGGTGAGAACCTTCTCATATTACCTGGCATCAAAGTCAACCTTCCATTGAAGCTAAGTGTGTTAAAAAGATTGGTATAATTATGTAAGAAAAGCAGTGTGCCCTGCAGACAATAGAAAAAAGGTTGAGCTGTGACAGCATGCTTTTGTAGGCTTATGTAGGCCTCCTCCAGAATATTGTGCATTAGTGTAAATGATGACAATGGCCTTGAGTCTCTTTCTTGATCTCGAGATTTTCAATGAATTCCTTTACTCTCTTTTCTGCCAATGGGTGATGAAACCAGCTTTGATTTATAGCGGCTGTAGCACTATGCTTTTTCAATACACCTAAACAAATATTCACATAGAATAATGGAAGTAAGTCACTTAGTGCTTGCTGATAAGAGAAAAGAATATGGAAGAGATACACTGTGATCTTGTTTTCAGTATTTATTTACAGCTGGTTCTAGAACACACAGTACTGATTACACACACATTTCTTTTTGTTACTTGTGTACTACTATTTAGAAACATAATATTTTTCTACACTGTGAGTATCTCCCTCGTTCTCTCTCCCCCTAAATGCTTGATTGTGCCTGAACTTTCCAGCCTATGTGCTTATTAGCTTATTACTGTGCCTGTCAGTACCAGTGAAGGAAGTGTGGTGTCTGTGCCATGCCTGGCAGGACCAGTGAAGGAAGTGTGGTCTCTGTGCCATGCCTGGCAGGACCAGTGAAGGAAGTGTGGTGTCTGTGCCATGCCTGGCAGGACCAGTGAAGGAAGTGTGGTCTCTGTGCCATGCCTGGCAGGACCAGTGAAGGAAGTGTGGTCTCTGTGCCATGCCTGGCAGGACCAGTGAAGGAAGTGTGGTCTCTGTGCCATGCCTGGCAGGACCAGTGAAGGAAGTGTGGTCTCTGTGCCATGCCTGGCAGGACCAGTGAAGGAAGTGTGGTCTCTGTGCCCATCAGGACCTGTGAAGGAGGTGTGGTCTCTGTGTCTGACAGGACCAGTGAAGGAGGTGTGGCCTTTGTGCCTGTCATTCTCAGTAAAGTACACTTGGCCTCTGTGCCTGTTAGTGGCAGTAAACAAAAACATATCTATTGCTTTTGTAATTTTTTTTAGTTGCATAACATTGAATCACATTGTATGGTATTGAATTGTACTGCTCTATAATGACATTGACACAGCTCTAAAACTGTCACCGGATGCTTTAAATATATCCTTCATAGACCATGTTGCTGCTCATCTAACAAAATGTTCTGCAGAGATGCACACTCTTATTGAGGTACCTTGTAATAAGTTCTGGTTCATGTGATTCAGTGATTTGTGCAACATCTACACAACAGGTTGTAATTTTCTGCCTATTTGTTATCCATGTCACCCTTTTAAATGCTTCATCAACCCAACGTGTATTGACACAGTTGTGAAAAATCCAGGTCTCTTCAAGGACTGCTGAGATCAAACACAGCAGAGACAATGACTCCGTTTTGGGACTGCTGTGGCTCCTTATTTACCACCACATTCTCCGAATCTACAGAATATCTGAGGGCTTATAATAAGCTTCCTCAAGACCGACCGGCTTGTACTGCAAATAAAATAAGATCTAAATTGGAGGCTGGGTGAAATAAGGATAGCTAATTCCAAATGAATTGGGTTGTGTAACATGAAACTTCAAACTTGAAGGCTTCGACTTCAACCATAGCTGTGCGAAAGGCATGTGGAGAAGAAGCAGGCCATCAATACTGTTATGACACCCTGCACAATTACAGCACCCTTTGAAGATTTTTCTTTGGCAGTATACCCAAAGACTTCTCTGTCTAACCTTGCCAACAAATGTACCATATACAGTGTAGCCAGTTACATTGTGATAAAATGTTAGCACTTGTGCCTTTAAAGTGAGATTAATTGAGCATGAAATTAATTGAGCATGTATGTGTGAATGCAGTGAGAGTACACTCCCATAGCCCTGGGTCAAGGGTTTCAAAGGTACTATAGAAGATTTTTTTATGGATGCTGTGTAAGGAATAATATAAGATGGGCCATGCTTTTATAGGAAAATAATCCACGACGGGGTGATGTGAAATGGCCAAATGCAAACTAGATTATCTTACTATAAAACACATCCTGAATTGTTTTATTTCTCTTATACCACAGTGACTTGCCTAAGATTATAGTTATTTTTTATTTAAAAAACAAATATAAATCTATATATAGATCTAGATCTAAACTCTGATTGGCTGAGCCTTCTTCAAAGCATTTAATAATCCTCGATATACGCACATCTGTGACCGGATCACAATACAATAGATCATAATGAAAATTCTATATTAATGCATCAGGCTTTAAAACAACAAAACAACATTTAAGCCATTGTTCTGTCAATAGAATATACTAATCTTTGCATAATATTTTGCAAGTAAAGCTTACTGTTAATCGACTACATTGCATGGTGGGAAAAAATTGTTTAAAGCAATAATATATTTTTCATTGTTTGATTGTATTGTATTATAAGTTTTGTAATAGCAATAAGCTGTGAGTGTGTGTGTGTGTGTGTGTGTGTGTGTGTGTGTGTGTGTGTGTGTGTGTGTGTGTGTGTCTTATGTAAGGAATAGCTAACAGACCATGCGGTTATAAATATTTTATAAAAGCATGGTCTGGAGTGTGTTATTCCACTTATAACACAACAATTTGCCAATGATTACAATGTTTAATTTACTAATGAACAACACCTTGCACATTTTAATGGCTTATAGTTAGATTTAATGTTATGGAACGTCCAAGAGAGTAGTCCTATTATCATTTATGTTATAGACGTGATAAACAGTCATGCCCTCACCTATCTCTCTCTGTCTGTCTGTCTGTCCGTCCGTCCCTCAAAAAATACTGCCTGTCATTCTACCCAGAAAAGTACAACAACTCATCTGTTCTGAAGAGGTAACCTGAGCTGGGAAGCTTTCCAAATCACTGTTACTGTTACAAAGAGCTAACAACCAAGACTCCTTACAAAAAAGTTTAATAAATGACTCCTAACATAAAACCTTACCACATCATCAATTATAGGTTTTACTTTGTTAAACAATGACAGGTTTGTTTTTTTTGTAAACTCCATTTATTAGTAGTCATTAGACCAGGGGTATCCAATCTTACCTGCAAAGGACAAGGGTTTGGGTGCAGGTTTTCATTCCAACCGAGCAGAAGCCACACCTGAGTCTACTGAAAGACAAGATCAACTGCTTTAACAGGTGGAATCAGGTGTGGCGCCTCCTTGGTTGGAATGAAAACATGCACCCACACCGGCCCTTCGAGGAAAAGATTTGACACCCCTGTCTTAGACTGTGTGGAGCATCACATAGAAGTACCTGTGAACGAACTGCTACCATAAAAACACTAACGGAACTATAGTCTGACCTGTGCTGTTATACGAAAATAAAGCACTCCCTCTGACCAATCAGTTCCTAGAATTCAACCACACTTTGGTATAAAGTGATGTATCAAATGTAAGGGTGTTTTTAAGCCATTCTTAAACATGGTAAAATCACCATGACACAGCCCTCTCTTGACTTATTGCTTAAATGAACAGTACATCAGGCTTTTTGACAGTTTATAGTGCATCCGGAAAGTCTTCACAGCGCTTCACTTTTCCTACATTTTGTTGTGTTATTTTGGAATAAGGCTGTAACATAACAAAATGTGGAAAAAGTGAAGCGCTGTGAATACTTTCCGGATGCACTGTATAATAACACCATTTTTATCAAATCTGTTTGTTATTAGGTTTAGATTATGTTATATGTTCACCATTAAAGTGCCTGTGAGCTGTTACTGTAGAAATGATAATGTATTTTCACAGCTCATTAATATAAACCTGTCATTTGACTAACATCCAGAACCACACACTTATAGAAAATGAATCAACGAATCAATGAATCTCCTAATTCTGGAATCAGGTTTGAAGATTTAACAGCGCTCTGGTATAATATGACTTTATGACACAGTTGATGGGATAGGATTGAATGCAGCAAAACTCAGCACGACTTCAACAAAAGAATGAACTGGCTGCTTTCCTTCTTAATCTGTTAAATGAAATCTTTTGACTTTTAATGGTGTGAGAAATTGGACTAATTATTTTGAGTAATGTAATGATGATAGGCAATTTATCATAGTTTCTTTTTACTCCTTGAAAGCTCTCCAGTAAACTGGTAACATAAAAATGAAGAGATCCTAACAGACAGCACTATTAATAACTGCCCTATTGATAAGCAGCGGGATTGTCTTATCTCCTGTAATAATAGCTCCTCACAGCATTGATTTCTGTCAGCAGATACCAGATTGTTGCCCATCTGTACCCACGTTTCCTGTTCGGAGCAGCTGTGTCTGCTGGTTGTGGGCTTGACAATGACTGACAGGTTTCCCCATCTGTGTGTGTGTTTATATGTAGGACAGGGGTCATGAAATGGTCATAGATGCCATTCAGTCTTTAGCCATATTTAATAGTCTGCCATGAGACAGGATAGACAGATTGGTTGATTGATTGACTGGTTGATTGGGTAGTTGATTGATTGGTTGATTGTGTAATTGATTGGTTGGTTGATTGTGTAGTTGTTTGGTTGGTTGGTTGATTGTGTAGTTGTTTGGTTGGTTGGTTGATTGGGTAGTTGGTTGATTGTGTAATTGATTGGTTGGTTGATTGTGTAGTTGTTTGGTTGGTTGGTTGATTGATTTTTTTTTTATTATTATTATTATTGTTTTTTTTTTTTTATTAGAACAAAGTATGTGAGAACAACATAAATACAGGGCAAACAAAACAATAAGCCAAAACAAACATAACAGGTATTGCATGTGATTATGTGAAGTGTAGGTGTGAGATTGTGTTATGCTTGTGCACCTCTATTCAGTATGTATGTAAATATGTATGTAAGGCAAGCTGTAGAGTAAAGAGTAGAGGGGAGAAAAAAGAAAAAAATATGTATATATATAATATAATAAACTATTTATTAAAAATAAAGAATTAATAAATAAATAAACAAAGGGAGGAGTCATACAAGGACAGGCCACCTTTTGCGGGGGAATCAGAGTAGGACAGTAAGGCAGGACAGTAGGGCACCAAAGCCAGGACCCAGCACTGATGCTTCTTCACGACCGAGACCAGCATGCCTCTGGCCTGCATGTTGCCCTCCAACCTCACCAGGGAGGACCAACCCAATGGACAATCTCCTTTAAAAAAAAAAAAAAAAACCTCTCCCAACCAACCCTGTGGTTGATTGATTAAGGTGCTTCTGTTGAAACTCTCATCCCTTCTTCCTTTTCATCTTCGTCTGATAAGCATTCATATTTTAAGTCAAAAGTCATATTCCAGAAAAGTATATGTCCACTGATGATGTCACTAACAGTACTGTAGTAACCGTTTCGAACTAGAAAGTGGAATTTTACATGGCAGACACAGATGAGTGAAGTGATAGACACATTGAAACGTTCCAGCGCGGTTATAATAAATATAGGCTTGGGATATATTCTTGGAATACAAATTAGTGGACTGGAACTAACTGTTGTATATTGTATTGTATTATATTATATTATATTAGATTAGATAAATTAGATTTATTTTTTTTAGATTAGATTATAGGATTAAAACAGCACCCATGTAGTCCATATATGCATCTACTCTATATTGTATTTCTACAATACAATGTTTTTTATTCCGTACATATCTCCTATGCTTTATCTAGCATGAGAAAACGAATATCTCTTAGTTCAGAGTGAGAAACACAGATAGAAAGTTAGGTAGTGACAGTCATCAAAGTGCACCAAAGTGCATAAATATGTTCACCCTCTTTCCTTAAAGCCCAATTAAAACTTATTTCCAATGGTAGCAACAGTAGAATGTGTAATAGCAACGTAATGAGCTGAAAAGGAGATGGCAGCTTGAGTCACGCCGAGCTGATGAGAGTAGAAGTGAAAAGATGTCACTGGAGCTTACATCCATATGAGTGGCCTGCAGACAGATAGACAGAAAGAGAGAGAGAAGGAGAATTAGGAGTGGGAGACACAACTCATCATCTATATGTGTCATACAAAACACGATCTAATGATCTAATAAGCATCCGGGGAGCCAGTATGAAGCATCGGACTATGTGCTTGCTCCAGGCCATCATGTGTATGTCATTTTTCTGTATAATGAAGTCAGAATTCTGTGCAGATGTTCACTCAGACATGAGCGACTTCCTTCTTACCAGCCTAGTAGTAAATGCCGTTTAAGGGTAAGCACCTATATCTGTAATCAACTGTGCTTGTGGCAGGATATTTTCCCACTCTGTTCTGTCCTTATCAGGTAATTATATGTCAGGCGGCGACATGTTTGGTGTCAGGTATCTCTCTCGTAAAGCACGGACGCCTTGAAGAAATGCTATGACTATGACTTTCCGTGCACTTCAAGACATCCAACGCTTTGTGACATCTATAATTGGAAGCCACAGATGCATACGTTGTT